>NC_135954.1:101773909-102073909 GCF_053455715.1 Rhinoraja longicauda
TCGTATCGTATCGTATCGTATCGTATCGTATCGTATCGTATCGTATCGTATCGTATCGTATCGTATCGTATCGTATCGTATCGTATCGTACTGTATCGTATCATACCGTATCGTACCGTATCGTACCGTATCGTATCGTATCGTATCGTATCGTATCGTATCGTACCGTATCGTACCGTATCGTACTGTATCGTATCATACCGTATCGTATCATACCGTATCGTACCGTACCGTACCGTATCGTACTGTATCGTATCGTATTGTATCGTATCGTATCGTACCGTACCGTATTGTGTCGTATCGTATCGTATCGCACCGTATTGTATCGTATCGTATCGTATCGTACCGTATCGTATCGTATCGTATCGTATCGTATCGTATCGTATCGTATCGTATCGTATCGTATCGTATCGTATCGTATCGTATGGTATGGTATCGTATTGTATCGTACCGTATCGTAACGTACCGTATCGTATCGTATCGTACCGTACCGTATCGTATCGTATCGTACCGTACCGTACCGTACCGTACCATATCGTATCGTATCGTATCGTATCGTATCGTATCGTATCGTATCGTACCGTACCGTATCGTATCGTACCGTAACGTATCGTACCGTACCGTATCGTACCGTATCGTGTCGTATCGTATCGTATCGTATCGTATCGTATCGTACCGTATCGTACCGTACCGTATCGTATCATATCGTATCGTATCGTATCGTATCGTATCGTATCGTACCGTACCGTACCATACCGTACCGTGTCATGTCGTATCGTATCGTATCGTTTCGTACCGTGTCGTATCGTATCGTATCGTGTCGTATCGTATCGTATCGTGTCGTGTCGTGTCGTGTCGTGTCGTGTCGTATCGTATCGTACCGTACCGTACCGTACCATACCGTACCGTACCGTATCGTACCGTATCGTACCGTATCGTATCGTATCGTATCGTATCATACCGTATCGTATCATACCGTATCGTACCGTATCGTATCGTATCGTATCGTATCGTATCGTATGTATCGTATCGTATCGTATCGTATCGTATCGTATCGTATCGTATCGTACTGTATCGTATCATACCGTATCGTACCGTATCGTACCGTATCGTATCGTATCGTATCGTATCATACCGTATCGTACTGTATCGTATCATACCGTATCGTACCGTACCGTATCGTACTGTATCGTATCGTATTGTATCGTATCGTATCGTACCGTACCGTATTGTGTCGTATCGTATCGTATCGCACCGTATCGTATCGTATCGTACCGTATCGTATCGTACCGTATCGTGTCGTATCGTACCGTATCGTATCGTATCGTATCGTACCGTACCGTACCGTATCGTACCGTATCGTATCGTATCGTATCGTATCGTATCGTATCGTATCGTATCGTATCGTATCGTATCGTACCGTATCGTATCGTATCGTATCGTACTGTATCGTATCGTGTCGTGTCGTACCGTACCGTACCGTACCGTACCGTACCATATCGTATCGTATCGTATCGTATCGTATCGTATCGTATCGTATCGTACCGTACCGTACCGTACCGTACCGTATCGTATCGTATCGTATCGTATCGTATCGTATCGTACCGTACCGTACCGTACCGTATCGTATCATATCGTATCGTATCATATCGTATCGTATCGTATCGTATCGTACCGTACCGTACCGTATCGTACCGTATCGTATCGTACCGTACCGTGTCGTGTCGTATCGTATCGTACCGTACCGTATCGTACCGTATCGTATCGTATCGTATCGTATCGTATCGTATCGTATCGTATCGTATCGTATCGTATCGTATCGTACCGTACCGTACCGTATCGTACCGTATCGTATCGTACCGTACCGTACCGTACCGTGTCATGTCGTATCGTATCGTATCGTACCGTATCGTATCGTACCGTATCGTATCGTATCGTACCGTATCGTACCGTATCGTATCGTATCGTACCGTATCGTATCGTATCGTATCGTACCGTACCGTATCGTACCGTACCGTATCGTATCGTATCGTATCGTATCGTATCGTATCGTATCGTATCGTACCGTACCGTACCGTATCGTACCGTATCGTATCGTATCGTATCGTATCGTATCGTATCGTATCGTATCGTATCATACCGTACCGTACCGTACCGTACCGTACCGTACCGTATCGTATCGTATCGTATCGTATCGTACTGTACCGTGTCGTGTCATATCGTATCGTATCATACCGTACCGTACCGTATCGTACCGTATCGTATCGTATCGTACCGTACCGTGTCATGTCGTATCGTATCGTATCGTACCGTGTCGTATCGTATCGTATCGTATCGTATCGTATCGTATCGTACCGTACCGTGTCGTGTCGTGTCGTATCGTATCGTACCGTATCGTACCGTACCGTACCGTACCGTACCGTACCGTACCGTACCGTATCGTACCGTGTCGTATCGTATCGTATCGTATCGTACCGTACCGTGTCGTGTCGTGTCGTGTCGTGTCGTGTCGTATCGTACCGTATCGTACCGTACCGTACCGTACCGTATCGTATCGTATCGTATCGTATCGTATCGTATCGTACCGTACCGTATCGTACCGTACCGTATCGTATCGTATCGTATCGTATCGTATCGTATCGTATCGTACCGTACCGTACCGTATCGTATCGTATCGTATCGTATCGTATCGTATCGTATCGTACCGTACCGTACCGTGTCATGTCGTATCGTATCGTATCGTATCGTACCGTGTCGTATCGTATCGTATCGTATCGTATCATATCGTATCGTACCGTGTCGTGTCGTGTCGTGTCGTATCGTATCGTACCGTACCGTACCGTACCGTACCGTATCGTACCGTATCGTACCGTATCGTATCGTATCGTATCCTATCATACCGTATCGTATCATACCGTATCGTACCGTATCGTATCGTATCGTATCGTATCGTATCGTATCGTATCGTATGGTACCGTATCGTGTCGTATTGTATCGTATCGTATCGTATCGTACTGTATCGTATCGTGTCGTATTGTATCATATCATATCGTACCGTATCGTATCGTATCGTATCGTATCGTATCGTATCGTATCGTATCGTATCGTATCGTATCGTATCGTATCGTATCGTATCGTATCGTATCGTACCGTATCGTATCGTATCGTATCGTGTCATATTGTATCGTATCACATCTTACCGTATCGTATCGTATCACATCGTACCGTATCGTACCGTGTCGTGTCGTGTCGTGTCGTGTCGTGTCGTGTCGTGTCGTGTCGTGTCGTGTCGTGTCGTGTCGTGTCGTGTCGTGTCGTGTCGTGTCGTGTCGTGTCGTGTCGTGTCGTGTCGTGTCGTGTCGTGTCGTGTCGTGTCTTGTCGTGACGTGTCGTGTCGCATCACATCGCATCGCACCGTATCGTACCGTACCGTACCATACCATACCGTACCGTATCGTATCGTACCGTACCGTACCGTACCGTACCGTATCGTATCGTATCGTACCGTATCATACCGTACCGCACCGTACCGTATCGTATCGTATCATGTGGTATCGTATTGTATCGTATCGTATCGTACCGTACCGTATCTGACGAGGATTACTCAAAGAACAGGGAGATAGTTATCGTGATTTTGCTTGCATATGATCACGTTGCCATCTACATATTGAAGCAGAGGTAAGAGGCAAAACACAGACAAGCATTTGTTGCAGACAGAAGCATATAATTATTCTTGATTTATGCCCTGAAAGGCTGTGACAAAGTTTCCTTCCGGAGTATCCAAAATAACATTGGTTTTTGGATTGCTGAACGATTCTGCGGCTTTTGCTCGGTAGGTCTATCTGTTTCAGTGTATTAGCAAACCAGTCACTATAAAGATCATGTATGGCTCAACAAACATTAAAACCGGATCAGTCGAAATCCTTCACCTAATTTACTCTGAGCTTCTAAATCATATCAGGGTGGCAGTCTCAGATTAACTCGGCGTGGTGAGTGCCAAATCTTACTATGAGCTCTATATTCATCAGCTTTCTTCAGGTTGTACACCCTGAATGCGTGCAGCTTCTGCCTGGTTCCTGACGGGACATTTGAAAATTGATAACGCCTGAAGTCCCGAAAGTGCAAATGAAAAGATTTTTCCTCTATTTAATTCCTCGGAGGAGCAGTGCAAATACATCCCTGACAAGTCCAACCGGAAGTTTCCATCTTTCTCCTCTGACGTGAGTCGGAATAAAATTTGCAATTGGGAAACGCGGGGGAATCTCACCTCCACACAATGGCAGAGTTATTGGAGGCCCCGTGAACAATCACAATGATGCATGAGTTCCAGATAGACACAAAAAGCTGGAGTAACTCAGCGGGACAGGCAGCATCTCTGGAGAGAAGGAATGGGTGACGTTTCGAGTCGAGACCCTTCTTCAGACTCCGAAGAAGTCTCAGATCTCAGTGTGAAGAAGGGCCTTGACCATGAAACGTCACCCATTCCTTCTCTCCAGAGATGCTGCCTGTCCTGCTGAGTTACTCCAGCTATGTTCAATTTAAACCAGCATCTGCCGTTCCTTCCTACACATGAGTTCTGGATTCCCTGGCATAAATATTTTCTGCTGTTTCGCCAATGAAGAAACGTTAACACAAGTCATCTGTGTGAGTGTTGTTTTGATGATTGGGCAACATTGAATCCAGACATTTAATTCAATCCAACAAGACAAGGTTTAACTCCTGGTCTTTAAACTTCAGTGGTTGTACCACCACTGAATTTGCCCAATATCAGCATCCTGAAGACACCATGGATCAGAATCCTAACTGAGCCAGTTTGCAAAATTACTGGAACAAAGAGTAGTTCAAAGGCTTGGTGTTCTGTGTCTGGTCAACGTTCTAATTTCACTAAAACGGTTCATTGTTGCTTTATTGGTCACATGGCCAACTGCTCAGTGAAATTCATTTTGCATTTTTACACATGCAGGTGCCGCCATGTTTTCAAAGTCCAAAGTCCGGTCCGCCCACGTGTTTGGTCCTACTGGAGCAGTTCCCAATCCAGGCAAGCCCCAGGCTCCTGCAGGCCCTTCCTCCGTCGCCTTCGACTGGATCGGCCCGTGAACCGACGTCCCTCTCCTCGCCCGGCCATCTTTGTGTCCCGAAGGCACCTCCTGCAGTCGACCTTGCAGAGACCTGGAGGCATTACCCCGGTTCACCCTCCTCCTAGCTCGTGACCCTCGCGTCCGACGTCTCCAGCGGCTCCCCCTCGGTTCCAAGAGCTCCAGACTAGGACTCCAATGGAATAATTTCCACTTGTCTGGAAGAATGGAGATTTAGCCCTCCTTTGCACCGCATGGGATTAATAAGCCTTCAACCCCCACCTTGTTCCCTCAGCTACCGGAGTACATCAGCTGCAGCGTACATCATGTGCAGGATGTGTTGGACCAACTCATCAATGCTTCTTTGATAGCAACAACCACATTTGTGACACCTGTTAGCCGAGGGCAAAAGGCACAAGGGAACTGCAACAATTCCTGATTTTCTACCATGCAATATGCCAGCTCATCGTGGGAATATATATAGTCCACCGGGGGCGCCGCATGATGGCTGCCTCTCCCACAGTCTGTCCTTTTCAAACTCTTTTTGTTATTTTGGGTATGTTTTAAAAGTTTGTGTTAATGTTCTCTGGTTTGTTTTATGTGGGGGGTGGGAGAGGGGGTCGGGGAACCCTTTTTTCAATCTCTTACCTTGCCGGAGATGCGATTGCTTTCCGGATCATATCTCCGGTCGCTCTGCGGCCCAACATCGTGGAGCTGGAGGGCTTGCTTCGGACTGACTTTGAGCCTCACTGTGGGGCGTTGACTTAACATCTGAGCGAGCGATCCCTTGCCTAGGATTGACGCTCCAACGAGGCCTGTGGACTTAACATCACGGAGCTCGCAGTCTCGGGATGAGGCCGGTTGGGAGTTCCAAGCTGCACGAGGTTCGACTGATCCCGACCCGGGGTAGATCACCGGCGCGGGGGAGCTGAATCCCCCCACCACCCTGCGATGCAGGAGCTTGATCACCCTGACGAAGAAGGCCCACCACTGGCTATGGGAGTCCAGGTCGTCCCGTCAACGGAAAGTTCGAGGCCGCTGGAGGACAAAGAAGGAAGAGATTTCACTTTTTTTTGTCTTCCATCACAGTGAGGAATGTGGAGGAGTCACTGTGGTTGATGTTCATGTTAAAATCTATTTTGTGTGTTCTGTAGCTTTTTATTGGTATGACTGTATGGCAAATGAAGTTCCTCGTATGTTGCATAACTTACTTGGCTAATAAATTATTATTGTGATTGTGATTGATTGTGATTGTCATTTACAGAGATGCACAGAGGTTCTTGCCCAGAGTAGGTGAATTGAGGACCAGAGGACAAGGTGAAGGGGAAAAGATTTAATCGGAATCTGAGGGGTACCTTTTTCACGCAAAGGGTGGTGGGTGTATGTAACGAGCTGCCGCAGCAGGTAGTTGTGGCAGGGACTATCCCAACATTTAAGAAGCAATTGGACAGGTACATGGATTGGACAGGTTTGGAGGGATATGGATACAGAATTTAGTGGTTTTGCAGATGGTGAAGATGATTGTGATCGATTACAGCAGGATCTAGATCGATTGGCCAGGTGAGCGGAGGAATGGTTGGTGGAATTTAATACTGAGAAGTGTGAGGTGTGGATTTTGGGACGTCGAACAAGGGCAGGAACTACACAGTAAATGGTAGGCCTCTGGGTAGTGTAGAGCAAGAGGGATCTAGGAGTACAGGTGCATGGTTCCTTGAAGGTTGAGTCGCAGGTAGATAAGGTGGTCAAAAAGTCTTTTGGCACTTTGGACTTCGTCAGTCAGTGTATTGAGTATAGAAGTTGGGAGGTCATGTTGCAATCGTATAAGACATTGGCGAGACCGCATTTAGAATATTGTGTTCAGGTCTGGGCAGCATGTTATAGGAAAGATATTGTCAAGCTTGAAATGGTTTAGAAAGAATTTACGAGGATGTTGCCAGCACTAGAGGGTGTGAGCTATAGGGAGAGGTTGAGAAGGCTGGGTCTCTATTCCACAGAGCGCAGGAGGATGAGGGGAAATGTTATAGGGGTGTACAAAATCATGAGAGGAATAGATCGGGTAGATGCACAGTCTTTTGCCCAGAGTGGGGGAATCGGGGACCAGAGGACATAGGTTCAAGGTGAAGGGGAAAAGATTTAATAGGAATCCGAGGGGCTACTTTTTCACACAAAGGGTGGTGGGTGTATGGAACAAGCTGCCAGAGGAGGTAGTTGATGCTGGGACTATCCCATCATTTAAGAAACAGTTAGACAGGTACATGGATAGGACAGGTTTGGGGGGATATGGACCAAGCGCAGGTAAGTGGGACCAGTGTAGCGGGGTCATTGTTGGCCGGTGTGGGTGAGTTGGGTTGAAGGGCCTGTTTCCACACTGCGTCACTCTATGACTCTATGACTTTGAACGCTGGCAGGAGGGACTAGTGTAGCTGGGACATTTTGTCCGGTGTGGGCAAACTTGGGCGAAGGGCCTGTTTCCACGCTGTATCACTCTAGGACTCCATGACTCTACAGCATGGAAATAGGCCCTTCAGCTCAACTCATCCATGCTGACCAAGATGCCTCATCTAACCTAGTCTCATTTGCCGGTGTTTGGCCCAAACCCCTCTAATTCTCTCCTTTCCATGTCATCAGCATTTTTCTCTGGCACAACCTCTTTGTGGCTTCCTGACCCTACCACTGCAATGGTGTTTTTTTGATCCCTTGTTAAACATTCACCTTAAAAGTGCAAATGGACTGCCTACCTCCCACTACCTCCCAGCCCACTCCCACCAGCCTTGGTGCATCCTCATTCACTTGGAGTGAGGAAAGATATGTCTATCTTTCAAAATCATCGGTGGTTAGCTTTAATCATTAGAAATGATACAGTCCCAATAAAAAAAAAAATAATAATAATAATAAGAAGAAATAATATTAGGCAATGCT
The DNA here is from genome assembly GCF_053455715.1 of Rhinoraja longicauda. Classification (NCBI taxonomy): domain Eukaryota; kingdom Metazoa; phylum Chordata; class Chondrichthyes; order Rajiformes; family Arhynchobatidae; genus Rhinoraja; species Rhinoraja longicauda. The sequence goes on from NC_135954.1 coordinate 101,781,904, forward strand.
CAATTTGTTTCTTAGGATATTAGGGATAAGAAATAATGACTTTCTAACCAATAAAATCACCATTGAGTGATGGTCCATTACCTGAGCAGCAGAAATGAGGAAATTCTAAATACATGCAGCGCTTACATAAATGTTTGGATTTATAATGAGTATTGACACGTTATGAGGACATTATGGCACATTATGCTTGGCAAACTGGCACCATTATTTCCTATAAGCGTCGAGTTCGCGTTCCCGGTCAGTTGGGTGACAATAATCAGAGACGGCACAGACTTTACCTGTTAGTTTATTAGAGATCTCGTAGACAGGTTTCTAAAAGCACACACAGAGTTGCGGACTCCGGGGCCAGTGGAAACGTGCCAGTTAGCAAGTTCAGCATTTTTGTGATTAAGTAGCCTCAAGCAGGTGAGAGAGAGAGAGAGAGAGAGAGCCTCAAGCATGTGCTTTAACCTAGCACACAAGGTTGCAAAGCCCATGCAAAGTCCAGTGGCAGAAGCAAACAAAAAGAATAGATCTGGCTCTGCGTTTCTCATCTCCACATAAGGAATTGCAGAGAGTTGTGGATAGGCAATAGACAATAGACAATAGGTGCAGGAGTAGGCCAATCGGCCCTTCGAGCTAGCACCGCCATTCACCGTGATCATGGCTGATCATCCACAATCAATACCCCGTTCCTGCCTTCTTCCCATATCCCTTGACTCCGCTATCATTAAGAGCTCTATCTAACTCTCTCTTGAAAGCATCCAGGGAATTGGCCTCCACTGCCTTCTGAGACAGAGAATTCCACAGCTTCACAACTCTCTGAGTGAATTTTTTTCCTCATCTCCGTTCTAAGTGGCCTACCCCTTATTCTTAAACTGTGGCCCCTGGTTCGGGACTCCCCCAACATCGGGAACATGTTTCCTGCCTGTAGCGTGTCCAACCCCTTAATAATCTTATATGTTTCAATAAGATCCCCTCTCATCCTTCTAAATTCCAGCGTATACAAGCCCAGTCGCTCCAGTATTTCAACACACGACAGTCCCGCCATTCCTGGAATTAACCTCGTGAACCTACGCTGCACTCCCTCAATAGTAAGAATGTCCTTCCTCAAATTTGGAGACCACAAACTGCACACAATGGATGTTGCCAGGACTAGAGGGTGTGAGCTATAGGGAGAGGTTGAGTAGGATGGCCCAGACCATCACACAAAGCAGTCACCCTTCCTTCGTCTCCATCTGCACTTCAAGCTGCCTCGACCAGGCCGCCAGCATAATCAAAGACCAGCCTCACCTCGGGCACTCCCTGTTCTCCCCTCTCCTGTCAGGCTGGAGGTTGAAAATACATAACTCCAGATTCAGGAGCAGTTATCCCAGCTCTTTTGGGGCAACTGAACAGTCCTCTCATCAGCTAGAGTGTGGTCCTGATCTACCTGACTGGAAACCTTCGAACTATCTTTGATCAGACATTAACAGACTTCCAATGTTATATCTATGCACTAAATGTTGCACCCTTTATCCTTTGCCCATGCGCTGCGGACGGCTAGATTGTACTGATTAATATCGATTGGTTGACAGCATGTAAACAATAGGTTCCGATGATAATCTGAATGCTGCACTACTGCCTATTCCCAAAAACCTTTCACACGTGTCAATAATCAACTCAACTAAGGTGAAACCAAATAGTTCAAGTATCAGCAACGCATCATTCCCAGATGAGCTCAATGCTTTCTGTGCGCATTTTGAAAAGGAGAACGATGATGGACCTTCACGTCTCCTAGAGTCCCCAGCGGCTCTGTGATTACTGTCTCTGAAGCTGACCTCAGAAGATCCTTCACGAAAGTGAACCCTCAGAACGTGTTTGGCCCTGACGCTGTACCTGACCACATTAATAAAACCTGCAAAGACTAACCATCTGGAGTTTTCACGGACATCTGCAGCCCCTCAGTACCAAGGTCTCCACCTGCTCTGCTCTAAAAGGACATCAATAATACCCAGTGTAGGAAGGAACTGCAGATGCTGGTTTACACCGAAGATAGGTACCAAATGCTGGAGTAACTCGGTGGGTCAGGCAGCATCTCTGGAGAGAAGGAATAGGTGATGTTTCAGGTCGAGACCTTTCTTCAGACTGGAGAAGGGTTCAGCCCGAAATGTCACCTTTTCTCCAGAGATGCTGCCTATCGGTCTGAGAAGGGTCAGTCTGAAGAAGTGTCTTCAGTCTGAAGAAGGGTCTCGACCCGAAAAGTCACCCATTCCTTTTCTCCTGAGATGCTGCCTGACCCGCTGAGTTACTCCACCATTTTGTGTCTACCTTCGATTTAATCCAGCATCTGCAGTTATTTTCCTATACCTGTAAATACATACTTCAGGACAGGGTGATGTGTGCAATGAAGATTCAACCAGATAAAGACAGGAAGAGCTCTCGTTATTGTCAAGCCCTTTGTTTCACATGAAACGCCCCAAAAGCATTTCAGCAATGGCTTGCATGTAGATAGCACCCTTAACATTGTAAATACCCCAGCCTGTTTACCAGGTTGTTCTGACACAAGTTGAGGCTGAGCTCCACTTTGTTAACATGCAAGCTACAAGGGAGAATCAATATCTGAATGATTACCTGCTTTATCTGTTCAGAAGTCAAACTACCGGGACTGCATTTAAAGAAAATGCCACGCTTGAGAAGCTAACAACCCACTCAAAAATACTGTCAATAATATAAAAGAACTATTTATGCTCTATTATTACTTCCATCAGCCTTTCTGCTTATTACAAACATTATATGAAATCCAAGATCTCAAAACAAAAAGAATGAGTTGTTTGGTGTCATTGATGCCCAAATAAAATCTTGTCCTTTTCCAAGAAAATGTAAACTTCAAAACAGCAAATGTTCCAGAACTTGGCTCAGGTTTCTGGACTTCTCTTCCTAAATCCACCCACATCTCTAAGGTGCTAGTAATCCTATCTGTTTAACTGTCCCGCCACCAACTTCATTTTGGCTCAGTTAATTTATCTCCAGTTATGTTTCCTTGGGCTATTTCATTACTTTAAAAGTGCTTCACAAGAGTCAGTTGTCAATGGAGATAAATTAAAATTAGGATACTTCTTGCGCGATCTGAATTTTTGTTCTTGCTAAGTACTTAAGCATCGTCACTTGTCACACACAATTTGCTGTAATTCACCTTTAATTCATCAGGGAGCACACTCGAGTAAAATAATCAAACTTCAAAATTAGCAAAGTGGTGGATGTAATTACTGGAACTATAAAACTTAGCAAATGTTGTTGTGCTGTTAATTTCCCTGCATGTTTCTGCTTTTAGTGCTTTTGTGTGAACGGCTGCAGCCATTTATTGATGTCCTGGCCTGCTTGTTGGACTGCTACTGCCTCCAACTGAATCACATCTCCACTCCTCTCCAAACCTGCTCTGCTGGACTTGCAGTGGGTGCCCTGGTTTGAAGCCCTGGGCGAGCTGTTTCCTGAGGCTTGCTTCAGCTTACCCATCTCCTGGACAGGAGAGCTCGAGGTGGAACTGGCTTCACCCTTCAATTGCAGGCTTTGAATGCTGTACCCTCTCTTTTTTATTATCAAAAAAATACTTTATTCAAGAAATAAATATATACAAAACATGTTCCTTCCAAAACCATTCTCGGAGGCTATACATACATCCAGTACACCCATTCAATACACCAATTACACAAAATTACCCCCCACCCTTGCCACTCATGTGGCCCACTGGCGTGGAATCCCTTCCCTTATTTTGAGGGGCGTCTCCACCACACCCTGCCCCCCCATGTCCAACAGCGGAAGGACCCTAGACTGTGGTCCTCCCCCACAGAGCCTGCGTTGGCTGCACCGAGCTTCAGTGCATGCCTCAGCACGTACTCCTGCAGTCTGCAGTGGGCCAGTCGGCAACATTCCCTGACGGACATCTCACTCCGCTGGGAGATCAACAAAGCTCGGGCAGACCAAAGAGCGTCTTTCACCGAGTCGATGACCTTCCAGCAGTGCTCGATGTCTATACCCTCTGTAGGAGCCATTTTGCAGTTATTAGTTATTTTTGCTTATTGATATCACTACCTTGTATTCTGCTGTAGTTTGGACACTATAGAGTTAATGCAATGCTTACGTAGGGGCTGGGCGGAGCCAGAGTACGGGCAGTTGGGTACGTGCTGGTATAGTGGGTGAGCTGGGAAGAGCTGACAAAGGGTCAGCTAGAAGCTCCGCCGAAAGATTTATCAGCCATGATGTAATCACCTGTAAGTTTTATTAACTAGAAGATTAATACAAACTGTGTCAAAGTTATATCTGGCAATTCGTAACGATCACATAGACTGTGGTAAGATATGGAATTTTACCTAGCAATTAATAACCAGTCGATGACAAGAGATATGCCAATATGTTTATTGCACCTTCAAATAAAGAAGACTAACTATTAAATGTCTGGGAGGATTTCTGTTATTAGTTGTTCGAGTCATTACGCTTATCGCTGACCCGGTCTATGCAAGTGGCAGCTTGGGAGCTAATTGTGATAGACGAGAAGCTGGCAGCTACACCCTCTCACTCACCTCGAAAAATGGCAGGTATAAATTTCTAAGGTTTTCCCCTTTTTTGCTGAGGGACGTGACTTTTCTGATTCACTTTTCAGAATCTGGATGTCACCAGCAAGGCTCTCGTTTATTGTTCATCTCCATTGTTGCCCCTGTGAAGTTGATGTTGAATGTCCTTCCCGAACCACTATTGTTTAGTTTAGTTTAGTTTAGTTTAATTTAATTCAGTTTAGAGATACAGCGTGGAAACAGGATCTTCGGCCCACTGAGTCCGCGCCAACCACCAATCCCCGTACACTGGGATTATCCTACACACTGGGGACAATTTTAACAATTTCACCGAAGCCAATTAACCTACAAACCTGTACGTCTTTTTGCAGTGTGGGAGAAAACGGAGAAAACGCCCATGGTCACAGGGAAAATGTACAAACTCCGTACAGACAACAACCGTAGTCAGGATCAAACCCAGGACTGTGGTGCTGCAAGGCAGTAACTCTACCGCTGCACCACCATGCACCCTACCATAGTAATGATACCAAAGCAAAACACGAAGTGAAGGAACTCAGCGGGTCAGGCAGCACCTGTGGGGGAAATGGACAAATAACCTTTAGGATCGGGACCTTCTTCAGTCTGAGCCTTCAAATGTCATCTGTCCCACTGTGTCACTCCAGTACTTTTATGTCTATCTTTGGCCTATAATTGTGTTTCATCATTCCAACCCCATGGCTTTATCCGTGAATCCGAGTGAAATCGGGACGTTATTTTCATCACCTCACAAATTTCAACCGGGTTGGGAGAAGTGTCCCGATCCATGTCCTCCGGAGATGCTGGCTGACCTGCTGAGTTACTCCAGCACTCCGCGTTTTCTTCTGTGAACCAGCATCTGCAGTTCCTTGTCTCTAAACTTCAACTGTTATTTCCTTAGTTCATCACCGAGAATATTTATACTAACTAGAGCATTATTACATAGAAAACAGAAAACATAGAAAATAGATGCTGGAGGAGGCCATTTGGCCCTTCGAGCCAGCACCGCCATTCATTGTGATCATCTACAATCAGTAACCTGTGCCTGCCTTCTCCCCATATCCCTTGATTCCACTAGCCCCTAGAGCTCTATCAAACTCTCTTTTAAATTAATCCGGTGAATTTGCCTCCACTGCCTTTTGTGGCAGAGAATTCCACAAATTCACAACTCTCTGGGTGAAAAAGTTTCTTCTCATCTCAGTTTTAAATGGCCTCCCCTTTATTCTTGGACTGTGTCCCCTGGTTTTGGACTCCCCCAACATTGGGAACAATTTTCCTGCATCTAGCTTGTCGAGTTCTTTTATGATTTTATACTTCTCTATAAGATCCCCTCTCATCCTTCTAAACTCCAGTGAATACAAACCTAGTCTTTCCAATCATTCCTCATATGACAATCCCTCCATCCCAGGGATTAACCTCGTGAACCTACACTGCACTGCCTCAATAGCAAGGACGTCCTTCCTCAAATTAGGAGACCAATACTGCACACAATACTCCATATGTGGTCTCACCAGGGCCCTATACAACTGCAGAATGAGTTATTTGCTCCTGTATTCAAATCCTCTCGTTATCAAGACCAACATGCCATTAGCTTTCTTCACTGCATGCTGTACCTGCACACTTACTTTCAGTGACTGGTGTATAAAGACACCAAGGTCTGATTGCACTTCCCCTTTACCTAATCTGACACCATTGAGATAATAATCTGCCTCCTTATTTGTGCCGTCAAAGTGGATAACCTCACATTTATCCACATTATACTGCATCTGCCCACTCACTCAACCTGTTCAAGTCACCCTGCGACCTCCTAACATCCTCTTCGCAGTTCACACTGCCATCCAGCTTTGCGTCATCTGCAAACTTGCTAGTATTACTTCTAATTCCATCATTACAATGCTGACGACTGTGTGGAAACATATCCAATGATTAAAGCCAGGTTGAAGAAGTCACCAGCATCAGGTTAGGTGTAGACGAGTGAGAAGAACAATGAAGGAAAAGGCCTGCAAATACAAGGCAGCTTTTTTGGCGCTAAAGAATGACCAGAACAATTCAGTTAACTTAATCATCTTTTGAAATGGGCAAGCTGGATATTCAACTGTATCATTATTATATTTCACTCGGATTCATGGATAAAGCCACGGGATTGGAATGATGAAACACAATTATAGGCCAAAGATAGACACAAAAGTACTGGAGTGACTCAGTGGGTCAGGCAACATCTTTGGAGAGAAAGGATCCTTTTTCTATCCTTTATCTCCAAAGATGCTGCCTGACCCGCTGAGTTACTCCAGCACTCTGTGTCTATCTCTGGTATAAACCCAGCAGCAGCAGGTCCTTATTTCCACAATTATAGGCCAGTCGGTTTTATGTTATGTTTTTTTCAGAAAGAGTAATAAGGAGAAAATCAACAGCCACATGAACAATAATTGATCAGTAAAGAAGCTCTGAGGTGGATTTGTTGATGTGAAATGGCAAATGAGCAATATGATTGAGCTTTTTGATCAGGTAATAGAGATGGTGGATAAAGACCGTGAAGTTGATGTGTGTGTTAGTTTTGTTTATAAAACTGAAGCCCATGGGATAATATTTATAATGAGACATAAGAAAAAAGGAACAATTTGGAAGTCACATCCGCTGTTTGGGACAACAGAACTGTACACTCGATCCTGTAGATCCTGGAGAACTCAGCGGGTCAGGCAGCATCTCTGGAGAGAAGGAATGGGTGACGTTTTGGGTCGAGACCCTTCTTCAGTCTGAGTTACTCCAGCTTTTTGTGTCTATTTTCGGTTTAAACCAGCATCTGCAGTTCCTTCCTGTCCACTCGATCCCCTTCCATCTAAAACAATCACCAAGAGATGTAGAAAATAATAAATATTTGAAAGGTCAAGGAATGGAGGGTTATGGGTTTGGGCACAGAAGACAAGTTGAAACCAGCATAGATCCACCATGATCATATTGAATGTTGGGTCAGGCTTGAGAAACCTGGTGGCCTCCTCCTGCTCTTCTTCTCTTGTGTTCATGTTTGTTTTGCATCTTTGGATGTGTTGGCCTTCTTCCCAGGCTTAGGACAGTCTTTTGGTCTGTTGATTACTCTGCTCAATAAGCAACCACTCAAACTTGAGCACAAGGTTTCAGCTTAGTTGATTGTCACGTGTACCGAGGTACAGTGAAAAGCTTTTTGTTGCGTGCTAACCAGTCAACAGAAAGACAATACATGATTACCAAAGAGCCATTTACAGTGTATAGGTACATGATGAGGGACTAATATTTAGTGCAAAGTGCTGGAGTAGCTCCAGGGGTCAGGCAGCATCTGTGGAAGTAATGGATAATGACATTTCGGATCTTCTGACCTGTCCATTCCTTCCACAGACACTGGCTGACCCGCAGAGCTACTCCAGCACTTGGAATGTATTTCAAGTGGCTTAATGTTTTTCTCAATAAGCCACGATCTGCAGTTCCTTATGTCCCCAAAACTTGAAGATAGTCTGAAGAAGGGTCCCTAAGGCATTGTTAAAAAAAATGCATGCAGGTCATATCATATCATATCATATCATATCATATCATATCATATCATATCATATCATATCATATCATATCATATCATATCATATCATATCATATCATATCATATCATATCATATCATATCATATATATACAGCCGGAAACAGGCCTTTTCGGCCCACCAAGTCCGTGCCGCCCAGCGATCCCCGTACATTAACACTATCCTACACCCACTAGGGACAATTTTTACATTTACCCAGCCAATTAACCTACATACCTGTACGTCTTTGGAGTGTGGGAGGAAACCGAAGATCTCGGAGAAAACCCACGCAGGTCACGGGGAGAACGTACAAACTCCGTACAGACAGCACCCTTGGTCAGGATTGAACCTGGCGCTGTAAGGCAGCAACTCTACTGCTGGTTTTATTAAATAGTCCCTAGCGTGTAGGATAGTGCTACTGTATGGGGTGAACGCTGGCCGGCGCGGGCTTGGTGGGCCGAAGGGCCTGTTTCCACGCTGTATCTCGAAATGAAGCTAAACTAAAACCAAATTCAGAAAGTTAGCCTGCTGAACAGGAAACAAACGTAAATGTTAGATGTTTCGGTCTTGAGCTCAGGACACCTTTTTTACTCCGCTATCTTGCAAGAAGCAGCCGCCTCTCCTTGTCCGGTGAAATTCACTGACACTGCCCTTTTTAAAATCAGTAAATCCACCAGGCAGTGGGTGGCCTGCAGCGTTTGCTGAAGATATTTGTGTCACCGAATCTTTGCATTGCCCTCAAATGCTAAAAGGTAGGAAAGCAGAATCAATATTGGATTATAAAAATGTGTATTTTTGGAATCCTTTATCAACCGACGGCTGCAATCAGTGTGAAAAATCTTGATATCAGAGGGCATCTCACCTTCCTTCAAGGTGAGTGCGGATTTAGGACGCAGTGACGGAGACTGGTTTCATTTCCAGCTGGTAACTTTTAATTTGATCATCAAGGGAGAGTGGATGCAATAATTAAGGCCAAGAGATAGGCAATGGAAGCTTTATTAAAGGATATATTGAAGATGGGAATTTGATCTGAGATTTAGATTATCATTAAGGTTGTTAATGCAACCATACTGCTCTTGAATAACTGTGAGCCAGATGAATCGAGCAGGCAATTATGACTCTGGGAGTCTTCCTAATCTTTGCTCTCCCGACTCCCTCACTCACTTTTTTAACACGGCAAATATTTCCGCCAGACTTTTAACTGTGGCAAAGTTCTGTTTGTTTGTTCAATGTCAACGGGCCTCCATGTTGTGCCTATGGAACAAAAACACAGCCTGGTCAAACTTCCATAACTTGTATTGCAAGTCATGTCGTCAATAGAAATGTGCTTAATAGGGTGGCACGGTGGCGCGGCAGCAGAGTCGCTGCCTTACAGCGCCAGAGACCCGGGTTTGATCCTGACCACAGGGGCTGCCTGTACGGAGTTTGTACGTTCTCCCCGTGACCTACGTGGGTTTTCTCCAGGAGCTCCAATTTCCTCCCACACTCCATAGACCTACAGGTTTGCAGGTTAATTGGCTTCTGTAAAACTGTAAAAGTATCCCTAGTGTGTGTAGGATAGTGTTAGTGTGCGGGGATCGCTGGTCGGCATGTTGGTGGGCCGAAGGGCCTGTTTGCATGCTGTCTCTCTAAACCAAACTAAACTAAACTAAACTAAACTAAAGAAAGCCATTGCCTTTATGAAACTGATTGGGCACCAAATGTCAGATATCATTATGAATATCTATGAGAAGGTCACAAAAGAAGACAAAAAGAAGTTAGCGGCTAACTGACTTATTTCCGTGTCCTTACTGAACAGGTGAAAGGTGAGGCGACACCATGGCAAGTCAGAATGGCATTCGCAAGTGCCCTACCTCTGTATTGTCTGTATTTAAAGGAGCTCCTTCACGAGCAACATTAAAATACATTCATTGTTCCATTATAATTGCCCTCAGTGATGGTTGACTGAAATGCTACCTTCTGATAACCAACATTTCATGCTGGATTTTCATTCATTACGGATTCAAGGTTAAAGCATTGTTTGCAGTGTCTGAATGGGTACAGATACAAAGCACTGCTGCCGTTGTGCTTGGCAACTAAGTGATTTCATATCTTGCGATTTCTTCTGTTCACTGACTGATGAATTGAGATATAAGCTAGCATTTGTCTTCCAAAATGGATGGAAATAAATAAACACCAAAAGACCGGAAGATTCGCTAGCTGATTTTTAATTTGGTAAATATTTGTGTCTATTAACGTTAAATATGTTTGTGCTTGGGAATGGAGGGTTTTGCCATTCATGCAGATGTGTCAAGGACATAGCAGATTAGCAGTGCCAGTAACTTCACTCTGCAATGTTTCACAAATTACTTTTGGCACTTAGCTTTAAAAGTTCAATGTGTCGGACAATTCCAGATATCCTCCTGTGGGACTCTGCTGTGTGAACCACTGGTTTCCGAAGGTCTGCCCCAAACACAGATCTTTGTCCACCAGTGGTGTGTGTGTGAGGGAATTGTGGGCATTTAATTAGTGATTCTCCATGTTGTGGCAATCTTATCAAAACCCATTGGTATATATCTCGGCACGGTGGTGCAGCAGTAGAGTTGCTGCCTTACAGCGCCAGAGACCCAGGTTCAATCCTGACCAAGGGTGCTGCCTGTACGGAGTTTGTACGTTCTCCCCGTGACCTGCATGCATTTTCTCCGAGATCTTCAGTTTCCTTCCACACACCAAGGAGGTACAGGTTTGTTGGTTAATTGGCTTGGCATGCATGTAAAATTGTCTCCAGTGTGCATAGGACAGTGGTAATGTGCGGGGACCCCTGGTCAGTGCGGACTCGGTGAACCGAAGGGCCCGTTTCCACGTTGCATCTCTATACTAAAATATACAAAACCAAATCTCAAGCAAAAAAAAAAAAGCAAAAGGCCAGAGTAACTCAATGGGTCAGGCCACAGCTCTGGAGAACATGCATAGGTGACGTTTCAGTTCGGGACTCTTCTTCAGACAGATTGAAGGGGTGAGAAAGGTGAAAGAAAAGTAGGGGGCAGAACAAAGCTAGGCAAGTGATAGGTGGATACAGGCATGGGGAGTAGATTGGCAGATGGGTGAACAATAGCCAGAGATGAAAAGGAGGCAAAAGGCTGTGAGATAACGAGAGAAGATTTGTGAAGCATTTCAAACTGGTCCATGATCAGTCCAGTGAACAGAAATCGTGGAGACCATATCCTTGACAATCCCTCAAAAAACTGCAGATGCTGGAAATCTGAAATAAAAGTATTTATAATGGGTCAGCAGGTCAAGCAGCATCTGTGGAAAGAGAAATGGACAACAGTTGGACAAATGGACAAGGGTCACGATGACCCTTCATCAAAACTGCAACCACACGAGATGCAACACCTGTCCCTTTACCTCCCCCCTCAACTCCATCCAAGGACCCAAACAGTCTTTCCAGGTGAGACAAAGGTTCACCTGCACCTCCTCCAACCTCATCTATTGCATCCGCTGCTCTAGATGTCAACTTATTTACTTCGGCGAAACCAAGCGCAGGCTCGGCTATCGCTTCGCTCAACACCTGCGCTCGGTCCGCGTTGGCCAAACTGGTCTCCCGGTGGCCGAGCACTTCAACTCCCCCTCCCATTCCCAGTCTGACCTTTCTGTCATGGGCCTCCTCCAGTGCCATAGTGAGGCCCACTGGAAATTGGAGGAACAGCACCTCATATTTCGCCTGGGCAGTTTGCTGCTCAGTGGTATGAACATCGACTTCTCCAACTTTAGATAGTTCCTCTGTCCCTCCCATCCCCTCCTCCTTCCCAGATCTCCTTCTATCTTCCTGTCTCCACCTATAATCCTTCCTTTGTCCCGCCCCCCCCCTGACATCAGTCTGAGGAAGGGTCCCGACCCGAAACGTCACCCATTCCTTCTCTCCCGAGATGCTGCCTGACCTGCTGAGTTACTCCAGCATTTTGTGAATCAAAACTGACAGGTTCTATTGAAGGGTTGATAGACACTAAAAGCTGGAGTAACTCAGCAGGCCAGGCAGCATGTCTGGAGAAAAGGAATGGGTGACGTTTTGGGTTGAGACCCTTCTTCGGACTGAGAGTCAGAGGAAAGGGAAACAAGAAATATAGACGGTGATGTAGAGAGATGTAGAACAAATGAATGAAAGATATGCAACAAATTAGCGATGATCAAGAAAACAGTCCATTTTTGGCAGTGGTCTAGGAGAAAGCGAGTTACAGACAATGAAACTCAACAGTACGACAGTGAAACTAGTGCAACGACTTGGGTGGGGGAGGAACGGGGAGAGAGGGGATGCAAGGGCTACCTGAAGTTAGAGAAATCAATATTTATACCGCAGGGGTGTAAGCTGCCCAAGCGAAATATGAGGTGCTGTTCCCCCAATGTGCGTTTGGCCTCACTCTGACAATGAGGCCCAGGACAGAAAGGTCAGTGTGGGAATGGGAAGGGGAGTTAGGGTGTTTGGCAACTGGAAGATCACGTAGGTCAAGGCCATCAGAGCGAAGGTGTTCAGCGAGACGATCGCCCAGTCTATGTTTGGTCTCGCCGATGTATAAGAATCCACACCTTGAACCACGGATACAGTAGATGAGGTTGGAGGAGGTACAAGTGAACCTCTTCCTAACCTGACAGAACTGTTGGGGTCCCTGGACAGAGTCGAGGGAGGAGGTATAGGGACAGGTGTTGCATTTCCTGCGGTTGCAGAGGAAGGTACCCGGGGAAGGGGGTGGTTTGGGTGGGAAGGGATGAGTTAACCAGGGAGTTGCGGAGGGAACGGTCTCTGCCAAAGGTGGAAAGGGGTGAAGAAGTGAAGATGTGACTGGTGGTGGGATCCCATTGGAATTGGCAAAAATGTCAGAGGATTATGTGTTGTATGCAAAGGCTGTTGGGGTGAATGGAAAGGACTCGGGGGACTCTGTCCCTATTGCGATTGGGGGGAGGGGGAGCAAGGGCGGATGAAGTGTAGTCGAGATAGTTGAGGGAGTCAGTCGGTTTATAATAGACGTCAGTCGATAGTCCATCTCCTGCGGTGAAGACAGTGAGATCAAGAAAGGGGAGGGAGGTGTTGGAGATGGTCCGTGAATTTGTGTGCAGCATGGAAATTGGTGGTGAAGTTAATGAAGTCCATGAGTTCTGCATGGATGCAGGAGGTAGCACCGATGCGATCATCAATATGATGGAGATAGCGCTTGGGGATAGGGCCAGTGTACACCTGGAACAGGGATTGTTCAATGCACCCTACAAAGAGGCAGGCATAGCTGGGGCCCATATGAGTGCCCATAGCTACGCCTTGGACTTGGAGGTAGTGGGAGGAGTCGAAGGAGACGTTGTTGAGGGTGTGGACCAGCTTGGAAGAGGGAAATTGTCTGGTTCTGCGGTCGAGGAATAAACGGAGGGCTTTAAGACCTTCCTGGTGAGGGATGGAGGTGTAGAGTGACTGAACGCCTGTGGTCGAGGAAGAAATTGAGGTTAAACAACTTGGGTTACAATCCTTGAGTTTAGAAGAATGAGGAAGGGTCTCACGTAAACATATAAGATTCCGAGGTGGGTTGTCAAGTTGGAGGCTGATGGGATGTTTTTCCTGGTGGGGAAGCATAGATTTAGAATAAAGGTTTTTTCTGCTTAAAATGGAGCTGAGGAAAAAATTCTTCTCTCCAAGGGTCTTTGGAATTTGTTTCCCCAGAGAACTGTGCAGGTGGAGGCATTGAATATATTCAGGACAGCGACTAATAAACATGCGACCAACCAAAGGGTTAAGGGGTATCTGCATAAGAGTGTAAAGGTGCTATTGAGACCAAGACTCGTGCTGCCATGACAATCCCCCCGTGACCTGCGTTAGTTTTCTCCGAGATCTTCGGTTTCCTCCCACACTCCAAAGACGTACAGATTTGTAGCAATACCAATTGGCTTGTATGAATGTATAATTGTAAAAAAATTATCCGTAGTATGTGTAGGGTAGAGTTAATGTGTGGGGATCGCTGGTCGGTGCGGACTCGAGTGGCTGAAGGGCCTGTTTCCACGCTGTAAACTAAATTAAACTAAACTAAAATAAGACCAGGGCAAATAGCTCTCATTATTATTTATTAGCACAGAGTACAGCAGCTTGAGGCAGAAGCAGACGTTCGATTAAGTGTCGGACTCAGAAAATTGCTTCAAAGACATGCTGTTCTGCTTGAAAAGGGCATATTGTGAAGCACCTGTACTTTCCCTGTAAGTACAAGGCAAAGGCACCACCGAAAGTTGCATTAAATTATTTCAGTCCAAGTTCACATTTACCAACATGATATGTGACAATTACTTCTGTTCAATCTCTCTGGCACTGAAAATTAATAACAAGAATGTGGAGTCCCATTCCTGACAATGAACATTAATTCCAAGTTGCAAGTGAGGGGTGCAAATGAGATGAGCTTCAAAAGACATGAGACATAGAGAGACAAAATGAATATCTTAGTGTAGTAGCAAGGAACTGCAATTGCCATTTTATACACAAAAGGACACAAAATGATGGAGTAACTCAGCGAGTCAGGCAGCATCTCTGGATAACAGTGGTAGAGTTGCTGCTTTCCAGCGTTTACAGTGCCAGAGACCCAGGTTCGATCCCGACTACGGCTGCTGTTTGTACCTTCTCTCTGTGACATGTGAGTTTTCTCCGAAATCCTCGGTTTCCTCTCACGCTCCAGGTTTGTAGGTTAATTGGCTTGCTATGAATGTACAATTGTCCCCAGCGTGTGTAGGATAGTGTTAATGTGCAGGGATCGATGGTCGCTGTGGATTCGGTGGGCTGAAGGGCCTGTTTCCATGCTATATCTCTAAAACTAAAAAAACTGAAACACAAAAGGTATATCTTAATTTATTCACAAAATGCTGGAGTAACTCAGCAGGTCAGGCAGCATCTCGGGAGAGAAGGAATGGGTGACGTTTCGGGTCGAGACCCTTCTTCAGGTATGTCTTAATGTAGAAACAAGGATCTGCAGATGCTGATTTACATTAAAATGCTGGAGTAACTCAGCAGATCAGGCAGCATCCCTGGATAACTTGTCAGAAGAAGGGTCCCGCCCTGAAAAATCACCTATCCATGTTCTCCAGAGATACTGCCTGAGTTACTCCAGCACTTTGTGCCCTCGGGTATATCTTAATATTTTGTGATCCTGTTAATGGTGACAGGTGGTTGCTCATCATTTAACACTGCATTGGAAGTCAGGATCTAATGTCACTGTGCTGGTAGCTGTTGCAGTAACAGGTATAAAGCTCCAGAGGAAAAATGGATGCTTGATCAGTTTTAATAAATTGTGCAAGAATATTATCCCGCTATTTGTACAGAACAATGAACAGCACAGCACAGGAACAGTGATGTCTGTGATAGGCATGATGCTAATTCAATTAATTCATTTTGCCTGCACATGATCCATATCCTTATATTCCCTGTATATCATGTCATAAGATCATAAGTGACAGGAGCAGAATTAGGCCATTCGGCCCATCAAGTCTACTCCGCTATTCAACCATGTATTGACATTCTGACCCAAAATGTCACCTGTCGATTCCCTCCGCAGATGCTGTCTGACCCATTGAGTCCCTTCCAGCACTTTGTGTTAAGATCAAACTACCTTTCATCAAATCTACCATGCATGCCTCTGATGCCCTGCCTGAATCTCATTGACATCTTCATCTCTGCTGAACTGTGGCTTCAACAGAAAGGTTTTAGCAGTAGGCTGATGCCCTGCCTGACATCTTCATCTCTGCTGACCTGTGGCTTTCACAGAAAGGTTTTAGCAGTAGGGTGATCTAAAGTCTTAAAATGTGGCACTCAACATTCAAATGCCGCTGTTGGTCCATTTCTAATTTTGAATGCATCTGATTAAGGGATGCAAGAGACTTGTTCAGGTTTCATCAAGTAAATCCTATCGCGCACTTTTAACATGTGTGCATAGCAATCAGTTTCATGCTGGCTATTACAAGGCTAATTATAGTTAAGACACTTCCTCATGCAGGTGCTCTTGGTGTTTGTGGGAGACTTGGAGATGATTGAAGACCGCTTCATGTGATGATCCGTTTGAAAGCACTATCCGAAGGACTTCATGGTGGGTACTGCGAGAAGGAGAGGTTACTAAGCTGCAATTAACTGGCAACATTACAATTTATTTTCATGACCCGTTAGAATAGATTTTTAAAGCCACCGGAAGAATTTGGGCAGCATTAATGCAGCTGCTATTTTATACTTGTCCCAGCTGAATTGTTTTATCCTCTGACATTGATGACAAGCAAAATATGATTTAACTTTCCTTTAGAGATACAGTGCAGAAACAGGCCCTTCGGCCCATCGAGTCCGAGCCGACCAACCACCACCCCGTATGCTAACACTCTCCTGCACCTTAGGGCCAGTTTGCAATTTTACTGAAGCCTATTAACCTACAAGCCTGTACGTCTTTGGTATGTGGGAGGAAACCAGAGTAACCGGAGAAAATCCCATGTGATCACAGGGAGAACATACAAACTCCACACAGACAGCACCCGTTGTCAGTTTCGAACCTGTGTCTGGTGCTTTAAGGCAGCAACTCTACCTCTGCATCACAGTGCCACCCCTAAATATATATTTAAACATTATGTCAACAATTTTTGGAATTGTTGTGTAGCAAAACTGTCTGCAGAAGTGAGGCTCACAAATAGTTTATCACCAACAGGGCACTTTCCCCTGCAACCGCATGAGATGCAACACCTGTCCCTTTACCTCCCCCCTCAACTCCATCCAAGGACCCAAATAGTCTTTCCAGGTGAGGCAGAGGTTCACCTGCACCTCCTCCAACCTCATCTATTTCATCCGCTGCTCCAGGTGTCAACTTATTTACATCGGCGAAACCGAGCGCAGGCTCGGCGATCGCTTCGCTCAACACCTGCGCTCGATCCGCGTCGGCCAAACTGGTTTCCCGGTGGCCAAGCACTTCAACTCCCCCTCCCATTCCCAGTCTGACCTTTCTGTCATGGGCCTCCTCCAGTGCCATAGTGAGGCCCACCGGAAATTGGAGGAACAGCACCTCATATTTCGCCTGGGCAGCTTGCAGCCCAGTGGTATGAACATCGACTTCTCCAACTTTAGATAGTTCCTCTGTCCCTCTCTTCCCCTCCCCCTTCCCAGATCTCCCACTGTCTTCCTGTCTCCACCTATATCCTTCCTTTGTCCCGCCCCCCCGACATCAGTCTGAAGAAGGGTCTCGACCCGAAACGTCACCCATTCCTTCTCTCCTGAGATGCTGCCTGACCTGCTGAGTTACTCCAGCATTTTGTGAATAAATAGTTTATCTTAGTTTAATTTCCATATTCCATATAAAAGGACATAAAAGGAGATCGTTTTGACGTATCAAGTATGTTGGGAGACAGGACGATTCTATCTTCCCATTATTTTTCCTGTAACCTAATCTTGAATTTGTAGGTGTATAAAACCATGCAGCCTGACCTGCTGAGTTCCTCCAGCACTTTGTTTTCTGATGCCAACAATGAACTTGACAACACCTTGCGGTGCAGCGGTAGAGTTACTGCCTTACAGCGCTGGGTACCCGGATTCAATCCTGACTGTGGGTGCCGTCTGTACGGAGTTTGTACGTCCTATGACCACGTGGGTTTTCTCCGGGTGCTCCGGTTTCCTCCCATATTCCAGAGATGTGCAGGTTTGTAGATTTATTGGCTACTGTAAAAATGTTCCCAGTGTGGTAGATGCGGAAATGGGATGTCACATGACCAGTGTGCGGGTGATCGTTGGTCGGTGCAGACTCGGTGGCCTGAAGGACCAGTTTCCATGCTGCACCTCGAAACAAAACTCCTTGGTGAGGTAGCACTTGAAATATTGTGTTCTGTTTTGGTCAAGCCACCATAGGAAAAAAGACATTAAATCTGAAAACATGATGAGAACATTTTACAAGGATGATGCCAGGAATCGAGATATTGAGCTACAAGTAAAGTTTGGGCAGTCCTGGACTTTATTCAATGGAGAATAGACAATAAATAGGTGCAGGAGTAGGCTATTTGGCCCTTCGAGCCAGCACCGCCATTCAATGTGATCATGGCTGATCATTCACAATCAGTACCCCATTCCTGTCCTCTCCCCATACCCCCAGACTCCGCTATCATTAAGAGCTCTCTCAAACTCTCTCTTGAAGGCATCCAGAGAATTGGCCTCCACTGCCTTCTGAGGCAGAGAATTCCACAGATTTACAACCCTCTGAGTGAAAACCTTTTCCTTATCTCTGTTCTAAATGGCCTAACCCTTATTCGTAAACTGTGGGCCCTGGATCTGGACTCCCCCAACACGGGGAACATATTTCCTGCATCGACCATCACCATTCCCTTAATAATCTTATATGTTTCAATAAGATCCCCTCTCATCCTTCTAAATTCCAGTGTATACAAGCCCAGTCACTCCAGTCTTTCAACGTATGACAGTCCCGCCATTCCAGGAATTAACCTAGTAAACCTACGCTGCACTCCCTCAATAGCAAGAATGTCCTTCCTCAAATTTGGAGACCAAAACTGCACACAGTACTCCAGGTGCGATCTTACTAGGGTCCTGTACAACTGCAGAAGGACATGGTGTCAAGTTAGGAAAAGGGGACGTACAACGAGATCTGGGTGTCCTAGTGCATCAGTCACTGAATCTGCAAATTTGTGTCATCTGCAAAGAGGTTTGAGCTATTCCTTGAAGTGCAGGAGGATGAGGGGGTGATCTTCTGGAGTTGTAGAAAATCATGAAGGGAATAGAAAGGGTGAATTCACAGAGTCTTTTCCCAGGGAAGGTGAATCAAGAATCAGAGGACAGAGGTTTGAGCTGAGAGGGGAAAGATTTAATAGGAACCCGAGGGGCAACTATTTCACAAGGAGATCGGTGGGTATTTGGAATGGGATTCCATCCTGTAAATTCCGTGGTTTTAGTCACAGTCAGAAAACCATAGGCTTTGGTGATAAATTCCCAAATCAAGATACTTTAATTTAGCAAGCATGTAGGATGGAATTCTGATGCAGGGGAGTGATTATTTCCATTATAAACTATCAGCAAAATTGCTGACCCCAAATTGCTAGCAGCATCCGCCTGGCGGATTTATTAATGCAAAAAAAAAAGGTTTCCCAGTCACAGTGCAGAGAATCTGTAAACACAGAAAGAATACAACAATACCTTTATGTGAAATGAGGTGTCACAAAATCAAAAGGGATTTTTTGGCAACATCAAGCCACTTTTTTTCAAATGGTTGCTTTGCGTTAATTCTTTACCGTGGCCCGAACCAAACAGAGCGGCGGCTGTTGGAAGCTATTTTATGAAATTAATCATAAACTTGGCTCCGCTATTTATTAAACGTGGAACAAATGGGCCGGAGCAAGCAACCGACTGCTTCCCAGGCCACTGAAACCAATTCTCTGCGAGGCAATAAATTAGATGCCGTAGTTCCCAACAGGGCGCGTTGGAAATGGGATAATGGCCTCACCGCACAATCTGTGTCAAGTCGGTACTCCCTCGGGTCAGAGGGCAAACTCCATGCATATCTGAGTGAGCACTAAACAAGCAGCTACCGACAGTCCCGCTACATGCTTGCTGTGTGGATTTACGAGCGACGGATACCCATCGTGCCTGTCTCTGGTCGGTGAATCTTCACCGCTCTGATCACTCATGAAACACCAGCTCTACAAATGCGACAAGGGAAACTACCTCGGACTCTGCGACTCCTAAAAGGCATTGAAGATAAATATTGGGTATTCAGCCTTGTACCGCAGTGAGAACGCCCCCATTGTGCTCACCGGGCGGAAATATTATCAAATCAAAACCATCTTACTGCAGGTTACAAATGCAAGCTATATATCATCCCATTTACTTGTATTTATTCCGTGGCCATTACCGGTATTTACTCAGGTGTGGATTGCCATTACATGCGTTGTACCACTCGCAGTGATCTGACAACCGATGCAAGCGATGACCAATGTTGTTTTTATTGCACGGTAAGTATCAGCTTAAACTGCAGCTTTGCACAAAGAATGGGTTTTGAAAATGGAACGCGTGAATCGTATTCCTTATTCCTTTAAGAATAAGGGGTAGGCCATTTAGAACTGAGATGAGGAAAAACTTTTTCAGTCAGAGAGTTGTGAATCTGTGGAATTCTCTGCCTCAGAAGGCAGTGGAGGCCAATTCTCTGAATGCATTCAAGAGAGAGCTGGATAGAGCTCTTAAGGATAGCGGAGTCAGGGGGGTGCGGGGAGAAGGCAGGAACGGGGTACTGATTGAGAATGATCAGCCATGATCACATTGAATGGCGGTGCGTACAGGCTCGAAGGGCCGAATGGCCTCCTCCTGCACCTATTGTCTATTGTCTATTGTCTCACACAAGAAATGAGGGGGCAACGCTTAGCCGCTGAACCAGTGGTTCTGACTCTGGTTGATTACTGCGCAGACACCTCATAAGTGGTTATATCGCGCAGGTCGGAGTGAGTAGAGTAGTGATTACATTTTGTAGTGGGCCTTGTTGACCATGTGGAGGAGATCGAGTTGCTCAATCCCCTTTTTAAATGACTGAACATCTGGAGCGGCACAGGTGTGTTGGGTGGTAGCATATTCCCTTCCCTTATCGTCCGAGGGTAAAGGGAATATTGGTAGCAAAGTTCATTAAAATTCAGCGAGTTGATGATGTAGGGACCGTTTTTTTTGCCTCGTTTCATGGGAGTTGGTGCTCTGGGATGATGGGAGATTTGATGGCGTGTTTTTGTGAGGCAAGGGGGCAAAAAAAAAAAACCCTTTTCAAGTGCGGAGAGGCTCAGAATGCAGAGGTACGCACTAAGAGGCAGCACAGTGGCACGGCGGTTGAGTTGCTGCCGCACAGCAACAGAGACCCGAGTTCGATCCTGACTGTGGGTGCTGTCTGTATGGAGCTTGTACATTCTCCCTATGTCCACCTGGGTTTTCTCCTGGTTCTCCGGTTTCCTCCCACACACCAAAGACATACAGGTTTGCAGGTTAATTATCTTTGGTAAAAAAATTGCAGATTGTCCCTCGTGTTATAGGATAGCGTTAGTGTACGGAATGATCACTGGTTGGGCCTGACTCAGTAGGCCGAAAGGCCTGTTTCCACACCGTAACTCTAAAGTCTAAAATAAAGTCAAGTTTAAAGCAGAGTTTACGGTAATGAGGATATCGAATGGAAATGAAAGCTCCATCTACGACTCCCCAGTTTCATAAATGCATAGCATTTTGTGTGTATTACTTGTTTAAAAATGGAAAATCGGGAATGATGAACATAGAACATAGAACAGTACAGCACACGAACAGACCCTTTGGCCCACAATGTCTTTGCCGAACATGATGCAAAGACATCTATGAGTCTATGTTGAGGTCATGTGGAACAACTCACCTCAGTAAAACAGTGCTAAGGCAAATGAAACGCTCATCAAAAAGCCAGCGGTTGAATTTCCCACCAAATGGTAAACTTCATGAAATGTGCAGAATTGTTCAATTCTACAAGCTGGTTTTTAGTTGCAGCACCATTTTGGTCTATCACTTTTTCAACAAATTCCTTGCGCCTGTTCTGAGTGGGTAGCAGTTATTTTCCTCTCCTCGCTGTGTGGCTGTTGATAACACATTGGTAATATAATAAATAATTTTGTAACTCTGTGGAAAGGCCAAGTATTTCAAAATGAACATTCCAGTTCACGGAACACGAAGAGCTCAAGCAAACGTTTCATATTGTGGCTACTTTCCTTTTGAACCTTCTTTTAAGCTTTTACGGTTTTTAAATCATGTTTAATTTTTACATGCCGATGTGTGCTGGCCAGAATGGGAAATTAAGAAATGCTTTAATGCATATCCTAGAGATTAGATGATAAGTAAAATAAAAGAAACAAGGAAAAAAAAGGAGAATATTCAACCATGAGATAACCAGCTGTTCTGAATTGCAGAATCCATTGTCTTCATACCTTCAAAATGTTAGTTTTCTCTCGCATTTTAACACCAATGTTTTCAGTGAGTAACCAATGTTAAACTACATTTTTCATTTAGATAGGGAAAAATCGAAACGAAAGCGGCCCAGTTAAAAATTCAAGTTAGATCACGGTCGTCCGATTATAGTATGAGGTGTGGAGGGTGCATGAGAATGTATACATGTGTGTACATGTGTGTACATGTGTGTACATGTGCGTGTTTGCAGATATTGACACAATTATCTACATGCGCATTTGTGCTCTTTGCTTGAACGTTTGTATGTGCTTCTGGTAATACCTGTGCATGAATGAATAGCTTATATTCTGGTGTATAAGGGATCATACGGGAATATTGGAAGCACACGTACATTGTATGTCCATATTTGCATGTGGATTGTATTCATAAGCAAGTGTAGAAACAAGGAACTTCATATGCTGGTTTATATCAAAGATAGACATCAAGTGCTGGAGTAACTCAGCGGGTCAGGCAGCATCTCTGGAGAAAAAGGATGGATGACGTTTCGGGTCGGGACCCTTTCTCAGACTTGTTTCACATGTATCTGAATATGTGTGCATGCATGGATGTATGCTTATAGAGTCACAGTCATAGAGTGATACAGCTTGGAAACAGGCCCTTCGGCCCAACTTGTTCACATTGGCCAACATATCCCAGCTACATTAGTCCCACCTGCCTGCGTTTAGTCCATATCCCTCCAAACCTGTCCTATCCATGTACCTCTCTAACTGTTTCTTAAACGTTGGGATATTCCCAGCCACAACTATCTCCTCTGGCAGCTTGTTCCATACACCCACCACCCATTGTGTGAAAAAGTTACCCCTCACATTCCAATTAAATCTTTTCCGCTTCACTTTAAACCTATGTCCTCTGGTCCTCGATTCACCTACTCTGGAGAAGGGACTCTTTGCATCTAATACCCGATCTATTCCTCTCATGATTTTATACACCTCTATAAGATCACCGCTCATACTCCCGCGCTCCAGGGAATAGATTCCCAGCCTGCTCAACCTCTCCCTATAGCTCAGACCCTCATGTCCTGGCAACATCCTCATAAATCTTCTCTCTACCCTATCCAGCTCGACAAAATCTTTCCTACAACATGATGCCCAGAACTGAACACGATATTCTAAATGTGGTCTCACCAACATCTTATACAGATGCAACATGACCTCTCAACTTCTATACTCAATGCCTGAGGTGGCACGATGGCGCAGCGGTAGAGTTGCCGCCTTACAGCCCTTTCAGTGCCAGAGACCCAGGTTTGATCCCGACTACGGGTGCTGCCTGTAAGGAGTTTGTACGTTCTCCAGGTGACCGTGTGGGTTTTCTCCGAGATCTTTGCTTTCCTCCCACACTCCTAAGACGTTCAGGATTGTAGGTTAATTGGCTTGGTATAGATGCAAATTGGCCCTAGTGTGTGTAGGCTAGTGTTAGTGTGCAGGGATCGCTGGGCAGCACGGACTCGGTGGGTCGAATGGCCTGTCTCCATGCTGTATCTATAAACTAAACTAAACCACTCTGACATGGTTTATTGTATGCTGCTGCATGGGCATGGTTTAGCCACGGGTGAAGAATGTGTTTACACCAAGCGTTTGTGAGGCATCTTCATTAATAGCATGCAATATTTATTGTTAAATCTGATTCAAGATATAACATCAAAGGTAAAAGTGGAAAACAAAGGGCTAGATGTACAGCCCAGAGCCATCTTGCTGATCAGAACATGTTCTGTGGCATTTCTGTACACAGTAGGGGTTACAGTAAACATCTCAACAACTGAAGGTCAGACAGCATGACCTCTCCTTTCTCACCTATGGCAGCTCATAAGTGCAAGACAAAAGGTAAGATTTAACAAGTATAGAAACAAGGAACTGCAGGTGTTGGTTTATACCAACGATGGACACAAAGTGCTGGAGTAACTCAGTGGGTCAGGCAGCATCACTGGAGAAAACGGATTGATGATGTTTCAGTTGGGGTTCTTCTTCAGACTGAAAGTAGGTGGTGGGGGTGAGGGTGATGGGGGAGGGGGTGAAGAGCTAGCGGTGAGACCAGACCAGGATCAATCAAGACCGGCCACAATGACCTGAGGCAGGGCGGTCAACCAAACATCTTCAATCAAACGTACCTGGTGGCCAATTGAACCTGGTTCACAATGAAACACTGGTCCCTCCTGGCATAAATAAAGTTCTATTGTCATAGGTGTCAGTCACCAGCCAAGTCCATTTCTTCAACATGCCCTTGATAAGAGACTCAATGCATTGACATGCCAAGTGATATAGATACTGTAAAACTCACCCCCCTCCTGTAGACTGACTCCCCCCCCCCCAATCCATGACTTTCCACTCGTCACTTTAATTTCATGTTTCATGTATCCTGTTGTGTTTTATGACTGTTGGCAGACCAATTTCCCTCCTGGGATAAATAAAGTTCTATCGTATCATAGCGTATCGTATAATGGCCGCCCTTGGTTGACGTTGGATTAAATCCTAATCCTACGAGATGCAAATGATTTCAGTAGACCTTTGCCTATCAAACTGAAAGATTTCCAAGGTAAAACATGGTTATAAAAATACGGCAATTCAAAAATAACAAATCACTGCCCTGTCAATTCTAATGTACGAACAGTAAAGGTAAGGTGATAGTGAGTTTCTTTGATATCAAGGTATTTTTAAACTCTAGACTTTAGACATTTGACCTTTAGACTTTAGAGATACAGTGTGGAAACAGGCCTTTCGGCCCACCAAGACCAGCGATGACCCCACACACTAACATTATCTTATACACTAACGACAATTTACAATTTATAGAAGACAATTAGCTATAAATCTGTATGTCTTTGGAGTGTGGGAGGAAACCGGAGCACCCGGAGAAAACCCATACAGTCACAGGTAGAACGCACAAACTCCGTACACACGGCATCCATAGTCAGGATCGAACCTGGAAAGAGTGGATCAGGAGAAGATGTTTCCACTTATGGGAGAGTCCAGGACCAGAGGTCATAGCCTCAGAATTAAAGGGCGCTCCTTTAGCAAGGAGACAAGGAGGCATTTCTTTAGTCAGAGGGTGGTGAATCTGTGGATTTCATTGCCACAAAAGGCTGTGGAGGACGTCAATGGATATTTTTAAGGCAGAGATAGATAGATTCTTGATTTGTATGGGTGTCAGGAGTTATGGGGAGAAGGCAGGAGAATGGGGTTAAGAGGAAAAGATAGATCAGCCATGATTGAATGGCAGAGTAGACTTGATGGGCCAAATGGGCTAATTCTGCTCCGACCACTTATACCTTATGACCTATTACTTATGAACTTATGAACCTGGGTCTCTGGCGTTGTAAAGCAGCAACTCTACCAAAGCACCACCGTGCCTTATCATTTGACTGTGTGGCATCAAGGAGCCCTGGTAAAGCTGAAATCAATGGGGATCAAAATGAATAACGTTCCAATAGTTGGATTCCTACCTTATGTCACAGATGATGGTGGTCATTGTTGAGGGCAAACATCACAACCCCAGGGCATCACTACAAGAACTCCTCAGGGCAATATATGGGCCTATTTATTTCCAGAAATGACCTTCCTTCCATCATGATGTTAGAAGTGGGGGTGGTTCCTGATGATAGAATAATGTTTAGTTCCTTCTGCATCTACTCAGAGAATGAAGCAGCGAATAAGGCAAGAACTTAACAATATTCAGACATAGACATAATTCAGATGTGAAAATAATACTCACAGCACACCATGCCTGATAATAATTATCTCCAAAGAGACTAGATGCCTTCGTCACAAGGTCAGAGAGTCTTCCATCATGGGTAAAAGATATCTTCACCAACCATCATGGAGTCAGTTATATTTCACCATTCTCCCCATATTCCCTTCATCTTTCCATAGATTCTATCACCCAATTGCAGTAGGGGCAATTTACAGCAAAATTGACCTATTAATCCACACATAGTTTGGGTGTGGGAGGAAGCCAGTAGGTCCAGAAGAAACCCATAGTCAGAGGTAGGCAAGTAACCTCCACATATACAGCACTGGAGGTCAGGATTGAACCCGGGTCACCAAACTCTGAAGTGGCAGGTCTAGCAGCTGTGCTATCGTGCCATCTATTTAGTTTCAGTTTAGTTTAGTTTTAGTTTAGCGATACGGCATGGAAACAGCCCCTTCCACCCAATGAGTCCATGCCGACCATCAATCATCTGTTCACACTAGTTCGGTTAGTTTCTCAACCATTCCCAACACACTGGGGACAATTTTCATAGGTCAATGTATTTATATACTTCTTGTTCACCAACATTGCCATGGTCCAGACTCCCTCCATCAACATCCTCAAGGTTAGCATTGACCAGAACAAATAAAGACATAAATACTTGGGTTTGAGAGCCGTTTAGAAGTTGAGTCTTCTAAAGTGAATGAGCACCTGACATGCCAAAGATTCGTCATGGTTTATAAACCATAAGTCAGAAGAATGATGGATTGTCTTTCACTTACCATGACGATAAGGCTATGAAGAAGTTAAGAAGCTCAATATCATCCGAAGTATCAGTTTAGTTCATTGTCACATGTACCAAGCTACAGTGAAAAGCTTTGGTCGTGCTAACCAGACAGTGGACAGACAATACATGATTATAACCGAGCCACTTACAGTGTACAGATACATGATAAGGGAATAACGTTTGGTGCAAGGTAAAGCCAGCAAAGTCCAAACAAGGATAGTCCAAGGGTCATCAATGGGTCTGCAATTTCTCGTGGTCTTGGATGGAAATGTTCCCTAAGTATCCTGTGATGCAGCCCCACAAAATGCTTTCTACGGCGCATCTGTAGAAGTTGGTAAGAGTTGTTGGGGAACATCCTAAGCCTTCTAATGAAGTACGATTCCTGGATTGCTTAGTTCCTCAGCCTTTCTTCAGTCATTGGATGTGAAGTGCCAGTGGCTTCATTAGCCAATGCACTTTACATGTTCATTGCGTTTGCCTTTGTAGCAGCTAATTGGGAATGTGATACAATGAATTAATCATCCATCCAATAGAGTTACCACATTCAAAATAATGGCTGCTGAGAGAAGTGATCAAAAGCCTTAATTATTTCCCCTGCTATCCTTGACATTTACCGACAAGTCCAAAGATAACAATTAGTGGTGAGATGGTATTAATATCACTAAGATGGACAGGTTTAAGACCAATTAATTTTACAGGGTAACAAAGTGACCGCAGATGTAAAAGTATAATTAATAAATTCCTAATCCAAGTATATTGATAATGACCAGAAGATACCACAGAACAAAAAAACATTAATAAAAACTTTTACACTCTACGATCCAAGACCCCCAAACATTACAGATCAGATGAAAAGCAAACGATGTGCTTTTTATGAGTTGGATTTGCTGGTACAAATTGGAAAACCTGCACCAATGTAAGCATAAATAAGAAGTAGATCATCGTTTTTTGAGAGTATTAGCTGTGGTTGTCTGGACTCTGCATGGGGGTGGATCAGCCTGCAAAATAAGGCTAAAAACCCCATTAAAGAAAGGTGGACACTAAAATATGTGCTCGGATCCTCATTCATCGACGTTCTGCGGTAGAAGGGGAGTTTCAGCATTATCTCCTGCTGGATGTTGTCGAGGTTCTTGTGTTCTTGCAGCTGTTATATCATATTCCCTGCCTGACATTGTAGGCCGAGAAATCAGGGCATGAGCTGCGTACACTGAGATTTAGCTATGGTGATAATTCACCTGGCCCAGTTGATCTCCACCAATGGTGACCCTTTTGATGGGGTGGAAAATGAGGCAATGGAAGATGTCATCATCTGACCCAGCAAGCTTGTCTCCCTCTTGCCCGCACTGCATGTTTTCCATGTTCCTACTGTAGGCTGGCACGGACTGATTCTTCATCAGTGGAATTATAAATCAAAGATAGACACAACTAGCTGGAGTAACTCAGCGGGACAGGCAGCGTCTTTGGAGAGACAGAATGGGTGACGTTTCAGGTTGAGACCCGCAACGTCACCCATTCCTTCTCTCCAGAGATGCTGCCTATCCTGTTCAGTTACTCCAGAATTTTGTGTCTATGTCAGTTTAAACCAGCATCTGCAGTTCCTTCCTACGAATTATAAATGGGGCAGAGCTCATTGAATGTCGAAATTCCTCAACTCCATGATGGAGAGGAAACCATGTATAAATACACGGGAGATGACTTACCGAAGGATATTTTTCCTGATAAGTTCAGAGTACACTTTCTTAGGCTCTGATTACATATCTTATGTGTTGCAAATGTTCATCACACAGAAGGAGGACATTTGGCCCTTTGCCAAGCAGCGCAGTGGCTTAACTAGTAGTGCCACCAACACACAAAACATTGAACATAGAACAGCGTAATGCACAGCAACAGCTGCATCGGCCCACTGTACAATGTGCCAAACATGACACCAAGTTAAATTAATCTCCTCTGCTTACATGTGATCCATATCCCTGCATTCCTACATATCCACGTGCCAATGCAAATGCCTCTTAAACACCACTTTTGTTTCTGCCTCCATCGCTACCCTTGGTAGTATGTTCCAGGCACCCACCGTGCTCTGTGGAAAAGTCTTGCCCTGCACATCTTGTTTAGAGATTGCCCCTCCCGTCTTAAACCTAGACCCTCCAGTCTTTGACATCTTCATCCTGGGATAAAGGAGCTGACTGTCTATCATCTACGTGCCTCGTGTAGTTTCATAAACTTCCCTCAGCCTCTGATGGTCCAAAGTTTTCTACAATAATCCTTCGCATCTCAGTAGTTTTCGCCAGATTGGTTCAATGATGGCAGATCTGCTTTATGAGGAGGGATTGAATTTCGCAATATTTCACCAAGTTCCCTGTGGCACTGAAGGCAGGTGCCTGGAACGCACTACCAAGGGTAGCGATGGAGGCAGAAACAAAAGTGGTGTTTAAGAGGCATTTGCATTGGCACGTGGATATGTAGGAATGCAGGGATATGGATCACATGTAAGCAGAGGAGATTAATTTAACTTGGCTTCATGTTTGGCACAGGCATAGTGGCCCTTTTGGCCCAGCAAGTCTATGCCTGTTCACAGAGCCATCCAATTCCTCCACCGAATGTTCCGATAACCTATTCTCTCCACATCGTCATCAATTGCCCCCAGATTCTTCCACTCCCCTACATGGTATTTACGTTGATCAATTTAACTTAGCCATCAGCGCATCTTTGGGATTTTGGAGGAAACTGGGGCACCAAGGCAGAGTCCGTGCCATCACAGGGAGAACATGAGAACACCCCACTGGAATTTACCAGAAGGAAGACTGTAAAAAGTAAGAAATAGGGGCAGAGAAGGCCATTTGGTCCATCGAGTCTGCTCCTGCATTCGATCATGGCTGATCTATTTTCCCCTCTCATCCCCCTTCTCCTGCCTTCTCCCTGTAACCTTTGGTGCCCTTTCTAATCAAGGTAAGATCATAAGACATAGGAGCAGAATTAGGTCTTTCAGCAACAAGTACTGAAGCCAGCTTTCCGAATCTATGAGGCAGTGGCATCAGGGGCACCACTATGACAGACAACCAGAGACGAGATGAACAGAGTGTGTAGGAAGGAACTGCAGATGCTGGTCTACACCGAAGATGGACATAAAATGCTAGACTAACTCAGCGGGAAAGGCGTAAACCTTGCTTTCCCTCTCACCTTTTCTACCCCATCCCAGTTCTCCGACCAATCTGACTGTCCCCGATTACGTTTGATCTCTGTTTCCTTTGTCGTCACCTTCTCCTAGCTAACAATCTTCTATTCTACGATGGTCCAGTTTTATACTGCCATCATAGAGTCTGTTGTTTCCTTCTCCATCATGGTCTGGTTTGGCTCAGCCACCAAGCACGACATCCGGAGGCTGCAGCGCATCGTTCGATCAGCTGTGAAAGTTGTTTGCTGCAACCTTACCTCCCATTGACGAACTGTACACTGCAAGGGCCAGGAAGCGAGCGGGCAAGATCATCTATGACCCCTCTCACCCAGGCCACAAACTCTGAAGCACTTCCCTCTGGAAGGTGACTCCGGACTGTCAAAGCAGCCACAGCCAGACATAAAAACAGCTTTTTTTCCCCACGAGCAGTAGTACTATTCAACAGCTAAAAATCTGTAGCCTCCTTTTGTTCTAGTATTTCATTTCATTCTTCACATGTTTAAATTATTCTTAATTGTTTACTGTATTTTGCTTTGTTACTTGCAAGCAAAGCACCAAGGCAAATGCCTTGTATTTATACATACTTGGCTAATAAAATTTATTCAATTCACTTTATTTCAAACCGTCTGTTCAGTTCCACAAATCAGTAACACGCTCTGGACTCCTTCTCAAGCAGCCGGTGTGAAATTCAAATGATTATCCCTGTGCCTGTACCAGTGATGTTCACAAGTTCTAGGAGCAGAATTAGGCCATTCGGCCCATTGAGTACACTCCACCATTCAATCATGGCAGATCTCTGCCTCCTAATCCCATTTTCCTGCCTTCTCCCCATAACCCAAGATACCCGTTCCAATCAAGAATTTGTCTATCTCTGCCTTATAAATATCCACTGACTTGGATATTGACTTTGGATACACAAAATTGATCCACTGACTTGGATATACAAAATTGACCTATTAATCCACACATAGTTTGGGTGTGGGAGGAAGCTAGAAGGTCCAGAAGAAGCCCATAGTCAGAGGTAGGCAAGTAAACTCCACATAGACAGCACTGGAGGTCAGGATTGAACCCGGGTCACCAAACTCTGAAGTGGCAGGTCTAGCACCTGTGCTATCGTGCCATCTATTTAGTTTCAGTTTAGTTTAGTTTTAGTTTAGCGATACGGCATGGAAACAGCCCCTTCCACCCAATGAGTCCACGCCGACCATCAATCATCTGTTCACACTAGTTCGAAGTTTTCCCAGTTTCTCAACCATTCCCAACACACTAGGGACAATTTTCATAGGTCAATGTACTTATTTACTTCTTGTTCACCAACATTGCCATGGTCCAGACTCCCTCCATCAACATCCTCAAGGTTAGCATTGACCAGAACAAATAAAGACATAAATACTTGGGTTTGAGAGCCGTTTAGAAGTTGAGTCTTCTAAAGTGAATGAGCACCTGACATGCCAAAGATTCGTCACGGTTTATAAACCAAAGTCAGAAGAATGATGAATTGTCTTTCACTTACCATGACGATATGGCTATGAAGAAGTTAAGAAGCTCAATATCATCCGAAGTATCAGTTTAGTTCATTGTCACATGTACCAAGCTACAGTGAAAAGCTTTGGTTTATAATCATGACAATACATGATTATAACCGAGCCACTTACAGTGTACAGATTCATGATAAGGGAATAACGTTTGGTGCAAGGTAAAGCCAGCAAAGTCCAATCAAGGATAGACCAAGGATCATCAATGAGTTAGAAAGTAGTTCAAGACTGCTCTCTGGTTGTGGTAGGATGATTCATTTGTCCGATAACAGCTGGGAACAAACTGTCCCTGAATCTGAAGGTGTGCATTTTCACACTTCTGCTGCTCTTGCCTGATGGGAGAGGGAATAAGAGGGAGTGTCCCGGGTGAGACTCGTCCTTGATTATACCGCTGGCCTCGCCGAGGCAGTGTGAGGTGTAAATGGAGTCAATAGAAGGGAGGTTGGTTTGCGTGACGGTCTGGGCTGCGTCCTCAACTCTCTGGAATTTCTCGTGGTCTTGGATGGAACTGTTCCCCAAGTATCCTGTGATGCAGCCCCACAAAATGCTTTCTACGGCTCTGTAGAAGTTGGTAAGAGTTGTTGGGGAACATCCTAAGCCTTCTAATGAAGTATGATTCCTGGATTGCTTAGTTCCTCAGCCTTTCTTCAGTCATTGGATGTGAAGTGCCAGTGACTTCATTAGCCAATGCACTTTACATGTTCATTGCGTTTGCCTTTGTAGCAGCTAATTGGGAATGTGATACAATGAATTAATCATCCATCCAATAGAGTTACCACATTCAAAATAATGGCTGCTGAGAGAAGTGATCAAAAGCCTTAATTATTTTCCCTGCTATCCTTGACATTTACCGACAAGTCCAAAGATAACAATTAGTGGTGAGATGGTATTAATATCACTAAGATGGACAGGTTTAAGCCCAATTAATTTTACAGGGTAACAAAGTGACCGCAGATGTAATAGTATAATTAATAAATTCCTAATCCAAGTATATTGATAATGACCAGAAGATACCACAGAACAAAAAAACATTTAAAACAACGTTTACACTCTACGATCCAAGACCCCCAAACATTACAGATCAGGTGAGAAGCAAACAGTGTGATTTTTATGAGTTGGATTTGCTGGTACAAATTGGAAAACCTGCACCAATGTAAGCGTAAATAAGAGGTAGATCATCGTTTTTTGAGAGTATTAGCTGTGGTTGTCTGGAGATATAGAAGAGACAGCAGGTGCAGAAACTGGGAACCAGGGCAAAACACAAAGTGCTGGAGGTGGAACTCAACAGGTCAGGCAGCATCTGCGGAGGGGATGCACGCAGAACATATTGGATCGGGATCCTTCAGTCTGAAGACAGGTCCAGATCCAAAATGTTGCCTGTCCATTCCCTTCACAGATGCTGCCTGGCAAGCAGAGTTCCTCTAGCACTTTGTGTTTAGCCGTGGATATATTCTTGTCCAGGATACTAGGACAATAGACAATAGACAATAGGTGCAGGAGTAGGCCATTCGGCCCTTCGAGCCAGCACCGCCATTCAATGTGATCATGGCTGATCATTCTCAATCAGTACCCTGTTCCTGCTTTCTCCCCATACCCCCTGACTCCGCTATCCTTAAGAGCTCTATCTAGCTCTCTCTTGAATGTATTCAGAGAATTGGCCTCCACTGCCCTCTGAGGCAGAGAATTCCACAGATTCACAACTCTCTGACTGAAAAAGTTTTTCCTCATCTCTGTTCTAAATGGCCTACCCCTTATTCTTAAACTGTGGCCCCTGGTTCTGGACTCCCCCAACATTGGGAACATGCTTCCTGCCTCTAATGTGTCCAACCCCTTAACAATCTTATACGTTTCGATAAGATCCCCTCTCATCCTTCTAAATTCCCGTAGATATATTCTTGTCCAGGATACTAGGAGGTTGGTGGATACTGGAGGTTCATACAGGGCCAGAGAGTTCTACAGCAGAAAAAGATGCCCTTCGGCCCACACACCACACCAACCCATTTGCCCGTCTACACAAATATAGTTTGCCACCATTAGAACCTTATTCTTCAAAACCTTGCCTGTATCATTTTCTGTGTAGAAACAAGGAATTGCAGATGCTAGTTTACATAAAGAAAAGACACAAAGTGCTGGAGTAGCTCAGCAGGTCAGGCAGCATCTCTGGAGAACATAGATATGTGACATTTCGGGTCAGGACCCTTCTTCAGTTTAATTCTGGTGGTGGGTTGGGGGGAGGGGGAGAAAGCCGGAGGAGAGGAGGGGCAGGACATAGCCTGGAAGGTCATAGTTAGATACAGGGGAAGGTTTTTTTTGTTCAATTGATGACAGCAGGGATGAAACCATGTTTACTAAAGAAAGAAAACATCTTGGATGTCCCAGAATGGAAAGCCTCATCTTGGGAACAGATGATACAGCGAGGAAATAGGGTCTTTGGTCCAACGAGCCCATGCCAACCAACGATCCCCTGTACACTAGTTCTCTCCTGCACATTAAAAGCCAATTAACCTACAAACCTGCAGGCCTTTGGAATAAGTAGGAAACCGGAGCACCCGGAGAAAACCCACGTGGCCACTGGTAGAACGTACAAACTCTGCACAGACAGCACCTGCAACCAAGATTGAACGTGGGGCGAAAGAGAAGTATCTCATTAAATCCATCCAGGAGAACAACTGTGCCATTCTCCCCATAACCCAAGATACCCATTCTAATCAAGAATTTGTCTATCTCTGCCTTATAAATATCCACTGACAGCCTCCACAGCCCTCTGAGCAATGTTTCACAGATTAACTACCCTCTGACTGAAGTTCCTCCTCACCTCCTTTCTAAAAGAGCACTCTTTAATTCTGAGGCTTTGACCTCTGGTCCTAGACTCTCCCACCAGTGGAAACATCCTTTCCACATCCACTCTATCTATGTCTTTCATTATGCTGCAAGTTTCAACGAGGTACCCCCTCAACCTTCTAAACTCCAGCGAGTAGAGGCCCAGTGCTGTCAAACGCTCACCATATGTTAACCCACTCATTCCTGGAATCATTCTTGTAAACCTTCTTTGGACCCTCTCCAGAACTAGCACATCCTTCCTCAGATATGGGGCCCACATTTGCTCACATTACTCCAAATGCGGCCTTGATGTGATCTGCGATCCCGTAACACCTAGTCTAAGTTATTCCAAGTGGAAACACTGAGCAGAATATGAAATTGAGGCCAAAGCTCAGGTACCAAATAATTGGATGACTTAGACTAATCTTCCACCTTTTGAGAGCTGATAACAATGACATGACTGGAATCTGTGAAAGTGGAAGAGAACATCCAAAGTACCATGGATGATGCCTAGTGTAAGAAAATAACTGCAGATGCTGGTACAGATCGAAGGAATTTATTTCACAAAATGCTGGAGTAACTCAGCGGGTCAGGCAGCATCTCAGGAGAGAAGGAATGGGTGACGTTTCAGGTCGAGACCCTTCTTCAGACTGATGTCAGGTGGGTGGGACAAAGGAAGGATATAGGTGTAGACAGGAAGTTAGAGGGAGAACTGGGAAGGGGGAGGGGAAGAGAGGGACAGAGGAACTATCTAAAGTTGGAGAAGTCAATGTTCATACCACTGGGCTGCAAGCTGCCCAAGCGAAATATGAGGTGCTGTTCCTCCAATTTCAAGTGGGCCTCACTATGGTACTGGAGGAGGCCTATGACAGAAAGGTCAGACTGGGAGTGGGAGGGGGAGTTGAAGTGCTCAGCCACCGGGAGATCAGGTTGGTTGAGGTGGACTGAGCGAAGATGTTGAGCCTGCGTTTGGTTTCGCCGATGTAAATAAGTTGACATCTAGAGCAGCGGATACAATAGATGAGGTTGGAGGAGGTGCAGGTGATGCCTAACAACATCAGGCTAAGGGACTGTCGATGAAAACTAGCCTCTCGGCTAACTCGAGTACATGTACATTTGTGTGAATGTCAATTAATGTACATTGTCCCTTTTTCAAATATTTGTCAATTTTTAATTAAATTTTTTTTAAAATTAATTAATTATGGATTATGGATCGGGAGCCCAGGTTCTCTCTGCATGCAGTGTGACCTAAAAAGAAAAGGATAACTGAAAAGTTAATGCACAGTCTTTAAGCAATGCAAAGTTGGAGTACTTTCTTCTGTTTCATGTCGAATATTCTTTACCCAAAATTAGACTTTATTCCTAACTATTGCAGTAATACAATTAGGACATAGTGTACTTTTTTCCAATTTGTCTGAAAGTCACATTATATGTAATCTCCAGCTATATGAGTTTCCCTGATAACATTGGGCGGTGCAGTGGCGCAGCGGGTGGTGCTGCTGCCTCACAGCGCCAGAGACCTGATTTTCAATCCTGACCTTGGGTGCTGTCTGTGTGGAGTCTGCATGTTCTCCCTGTAACTGCGTGCGTTTCCTCTGGGTGCTCCGGTTTCCTCCCACACCTCAACGACGTGCGTGTTTATAGATAAATTGGCCGTTATTAATTGGTCTCTAGTATGTTGGGAGTGGGTGGGAAAGTAGAATAACATAGAACTTGTGTGAGTGGGTGATCGATGGTCGTCGTGGACTCAGTGGGCCAAAGGGCCTGTTTTCATGCTGTATACCTTTGAATTAACAACATATTTCAAACTGATAGGAAACCTGGTTTATGAATTCTCACCATTTCATTCTGTGCACACGCATTCTTAAAAGACAGTTTGTTTTCAGAAGGTGGACACAAAAGGCTGGAGTAACTCAACAGGTCAGGCAGCATCTCGGGAGAGAAGGAATGGGTGATGTTTCGGGTCGAGTCCCTTCTTCAGACCGATATCAGGGGAGGGGGCGGGACAAAGATAGGATGTAGTCGGAGACAGGAAGACAGTGGAGAGCTGGGAAGGGGGAGGGGATAGAGGGGGAAGCAGGGACTACCTGAAGTGGGAGAAGTCAATGTTCATACCGCTGGGGTGCAAACTGCCCAAACGAAATATGAGGTGCTGTTCCTCCAATTTGCGCTGGGCCTCACTCTGACAATGGAGGAGGCCCAGTACAGAAAGGTCAGATTGGGAATGGGAGGGGGAGTTGAAGTGCTGAGCCACCGGGAGATCAGGTTGGTTGAGTCAGACTGAGCGGAGGTGTTGAGCGAAACGATCGCCGACCCTGCGCTTGGTCTCGCCGATGTAGAGAAGTTGACATCGGATACAATAGATGAGGTTGGAGGAGGTGCAGGTGAACCTCTGCCTCACCTGGAAAGACTGTTTGGGTCCTTGGATGGAATTGAGGGGGGAGGTAAAGGGACAGACGTGGCAGGGGAAAGTGCATGAGGAGGGGGTCGTTTGGGTGGGAAAGGACGAGTGGACCAGGGAGTTACGGAGGGAACGGTCTCTGCGGAAAGCAGGAAGGGGTGGAGACTGGAAGATGTGGCCAGTAGTGGGGTCCCGTTGGAGATGGACACAAAATGCTGGAGTAACTCAGCGAGTCAGGCAGCATCTCGGGAGAGAAGGAATGGGTGACGTTTCAGGTCGAGACCCTACTTCAGACTGATATCAGGGGAGGGGGCAGACACAAAATGCTGGAGTAACTCAGCGGGTCAGGCAGCATCTCGGGAGAGAAGGAATGGGTGACATTTTGGGACACAAAATGCTGGAGTTTGTTTCCAGAAGGTGGACAAGTACATTTAATAAACAAAAGTGTCTGCCGTGCAGTTTAGTCAACTGTCTTATCTGATGCATAATTAATCAAATTGTTAATCCACTAACCAGCAATGTTACAGAATTTTTTGTTGTTGTTTGTTTTTGTCTTATTTTATCTTGACATCTTAGAGTCATAGAGTGATACAGTGTGGAAACAGGCCATTCGGCACAACTTGCCCACACCAGCCATGTCCCAGCTACACTAGTCCCACCTGCCTGCGCTTGGTCCATACCCCGCCAAACCTGTCCCATCCATGTACCTGTCTAACTGTTTCTTAAACTTTGGGATAGTCCTAGCCACTGGCATCTTGTTCCATACACCCACTACCCTTTCTGCGACCACTCAGATTCCTATTAAATCTTTTCCCCTTCACCTTAAACCTATGTCCTCTGGTCCTCGATTCACCTACTCTGGCCAAGAGACTCTGTGCATCTGCCCGATCTACTCCCCACATGATTTTATAGACCTCTATAAGAAAACCGCTCATCCTCCTGCGCTCCAAGAAATAGAGTCCCAGCCTACTCAACCTCTCCCTATAGCTCAGACCCTCTAGCCCTGGCAACATCCTATATACAGTGCATTCAGAAAGTATTCAGACCCCTTCACTTTATCCACATTTTGCTACATTACAGCCTTGTTTTAAAATGGATTAAATTCTTTTTTTTAATCATCAATC
Organism: Rhinoraja longicauda; assembly: GCF_053455715.1. Lineage (NCBI taxonomy): Eukaryota > Metazoa > Chordata > Chondrichthyes > Rajiformes > Arhynchobatidae > Rhinoraja > Rhinoraja longicauda. Next base: position 101,819,488 of record NC_135954.1, read on the forward strand.
TACACACGATACCCCATAATAAAAAAGTGAAAACGGGTGTTTAGAAATTTTTGCAAAGTAATTAAAAAGAAATAACTGAAATATCACATTTACATAAGTATTCAGACCCTTTACTCAGTACTTTGTTGAAGCACCTTTGTCAGCGATTACAGCCTCAAGTCTTCTTGGGTATGACGCTACAAGCTTGGCACACCTGCATTGGGTAATTTCTCCCATTCTTCTCTGCAGATCCTCTCAAGCTCTGTCAGGTTGGATGGGGAGCGTCGATGCACAACTATTTTCAGGTCCATCTGGAGATGTTTGATCGGGTTCAAGTCCGGGCTCTGGCTGGGCCACTCAAGGACATTCACAGACTTGTCACAAAGCCACTCCTGCGTTGTCTTGGCTGTGTGCTTAGGGTCATTGTCCTGTTGGAAGGTGAACCTCCGCCCCAGTCTGAGGTCCAGAATGCTCTGGAGCAGGTTTTCATCAAGGATCTCTCTGTACTTTTCTCCGTTCGTCTTTCCCTCGATCCTGACTAGTGTCTCAGTTCCTGTCACTGAAAAACATCCCCACAGCATGATGCTGCCACCACCATGCTTCACCGTAGGTATGGTATTGGCCAGGTGATGAGAGGTGTCTGATTTCATCAGACCAAAGAGTTCAATCTTGGTTTCATCAGACCAGAGAATCTTGTTTCTCATGGTCTGAGAGTCTTTTAGGTGCCTTTTGGCAAACTCCAAGCAGGCTGTCATGTGCCTTTTACTGAGGAGTGGCTTCCATCTGGTCACTCTACCATAAAGGCCTGATTGGTGGAGTGCTGCAGATATAGTTGTCCTTCTGGAAGGTTCTCCCTTTCTCACAAGGGAACTCTGGAGCTCTGTCAGAATGACCATTTGGTTCATGGCCACCTCCCTGACCAAGGCCCTTCTCCCCCAATTGCTCAGTTTGGCTGGGCGGCCAATTCTATGAAGAGTCCTAGTGGTTCCAAAGTTATTCCATTTACGAATGACGGAGGCCATTGGGTTTTTCAAGGCCTGCAATGCTGCAGAAATTGTTTTATACCCTTCCCCAGATCTGTGGCTCGACATAATCCTGTCTCGGAGGTCTACGGACAATTCCTTTGCCTTCATGGCTTGGATTTTGGTCTGACATGCACTGTCAACTGTGGGACCTTATATAGACAGGTGTGTGCCTTTCAAAATCATGCCCAATCAATTTAATTTACCACTAGTGGACTCCAATCAAGTTGTAGAAACATCTCAAGGATAATCAATGGAAACTGGATGAACACAAGCTCAATTTTGAGTGTCATAGCAAAGGGTCTGAATACTTATGTTATTTCTTTTTAATTACTTTGCAAAAAAATTCTAAACGCCTGTTTTCACTTTTTTATTATGGGGTATTGTGTGTAGATTGATGATAAAAAAAAGAATTTAATCCATTTTAAAATAAGGCTGTAACGTAGCAAAATGTGGAAAAAGTGAAGGGGTCTGAATACTTTCTGAATGCACTGTAAATCTTCTCTGTACCCTTTCCAGTTTCACAACATCTTTTCTTTATCATGGTGCCCAGTAATACTCTAAATGCAGCCTCACCAACTGCAACATGACCTCCCAACTTCTATACTCAATGTTGTTTACAACACTTTTTGTGGCCTCCTTTTGCACTTAAAGTCAAATTGAATTAAGCATATTATGCTACTCCTGAAAATGTATCAGAAAATAAAACTAATGTCATCAGTGTTTGCAAGTAACATTGGTAACATTTGAGTTGCAGCTTAAAGCATATTCCACCATCTTTGCTTTTCCTTATTTCTGTAATCTGCCTTTTTCCTCCAACTCTTCATGATATCTGTGTTCCTCCAATATCAACCTCCCAAGATTTATTGTTTCACCAGTGACAACCACTTCTTTAGTTTCCTCAGTCCTGCACTCTGGAATTCCTTTTAGCACAGTCCTTAAAAGCCTGTTTTCTGCAAAGCTTTTAACTGTATGTCCTCACAAAGTTTAGAATCTAATGGCGTGCAGGTACAGCAGGCAGTGAAGAAAGCTAATGGAATGTTGGCCTTCATAACGAGAGGATTTCAGTATAGGAGTAAAGAGGTTCTTCTGCAGTTGTATAGGGCCCTGGTAAGACCACATCTGGAGTACTGTGTACAGTTTTGGTCTCCTAATTTGAGGAAGGACATCCTTGTAATTGAGGCAGTGCAGCGTAGGTTCACGAGATTGATCTCTGGGATGGCGGGATTGACATATGAGGAAAGATTAAAAAACTAGGCTTGTATTCACTGGAGTTTAGAAGGATGAGAGGGGATCTTATAGAAACATATAAAATTACAAAAGGACTGGACAAGCTAGATGCAGGAATAATGTTCCCAATGCTGGGCGAGTCCAGAACCAGTCTTAGAATAAAGGGGGGGGCCATTTAAAACTGAGGTGAGAATTTTTTTTTTCACCCAGAGAGTTGTAAATTTGTGGAATTCTCTGCCACAGAGGGCAGTGGAAGCCAAATCACTGGATGGATTTAATAGAAAGAGCTCAGGGGCTTGTGAAATCAAGGGATATTGGGAGAAGGCAGGCACGGGTTACTGATTGGGGACGATCAGCCATGATCACAATGAATGGCGGTGCTGGCTCGAAGGGCCAAATGGCTTCCTCCTGCACCTATTTTCTATGTTTCTATGTTTCTAATTTTGTTTCACTATAAATTGCCCCTCGTGTGTAGGATGTGAAATTGGGATAACATAGGACTAGTGTGACTGGTGATCATTGGTCAGAGCAGACACAGTGGGCTGACGAGCCTGTTTCCATGCTGTATATGTAAACATAATCTTATAAACTACTTTGAATCACCTTGCAATGTTCAAAGCAACTTGTTGTTGTACCTGCAAGAACATTGAGAAGGCTGGCTCACCTGGTGAAATGTAGAGACAAGGAATTGCAGAAACTGGTTTGCAGAAAAAGACTAAGTGCTGGAGTAACTTATCTTGGATATGGTGTGCAGCAAGGAACTGCAGATGCTGGTTTACACCAAAGATTGACACAAAATGCTGGAGTCACCTAGCAGGACAGGCCAGATCACTGGATAGAAAGAATGGGTGACGTTTCAGGTCGAGACCCTGCTTCAGTCTCGACCCGAAACGTCACCCATTCCTTCTATCCAGAGAAGTCTGAAGAAGGGACTTGATCCGAAACTTGATCCGTAGTTCACCCATCAACTTACTTCATATCTCTGTTATACGAAAACATACTTCTCTAATTTACATTATAGCTGGGAACCCATTACTCTAACTGAATCTTTCTTTGTAAGGTCTTTTTTTTAGGTTTAGTTTAGTTTAAAGATACAGCATAGAATGAGGCCCTTCAGCCCACAGAGCGAACATTGAGCATCGATCACCCTTTCTCACCAGTTCTGTGTTATCCCTCTTTCTCATCCGTTCCCTACGCACTAGGGCAGTTTACAGAGACAAATTAACCTACCAGCCTAAAGTTTAGTTTAGTTCAGAGATACAGCGCGGGAACAGGCTCTGTTCAGATCTACAGTCCACATTGACCAGCGATCCTACACACACCAGGGAAAATTTACACTTCTGCCAAGCCAATTAACCTACAATCCTGTCCGTATTTTGAGTGTTGGAGGAAACTGAGGATCTGGGGAAAACGTACAAACTCCACATAGACAGCACCCGTAGTTGGAATTGAACCCGCAGCGCCACTGTGCCGCCCTAAAGATGGATTCCCGACGTGAAATGTCACCTATCCATGTTCTCCTGGGATGCTGCCTGACCCATTGAGTTAATCCATCACTTTTTTGTCCTTTTTTGTAACCTACCAATGTCTCTGGGATGTGGGAGAAACTGGGACATTCGGAAGAAACCCAAGCAATCACAGGACGAACGTGCAAACAGACAGCACCTGCGGTCAGGATGGAAACAGGTCTCTGGTGCAGCAAAGCAGCAGCTCTACCGGATGCGCTGTTGTGCTGCCCTACTATTTTTCAGAAGTTTCTGCTTGAGGCCAGATTTATTACCATGAATATGGTCTGGCATGCTGTACCTGTCACACAACTCTGTTATTAGCAATTTATTCACAAAATGCTGGAGTAACTCAGCAGGTCAGGCAGCATCTCGGGAGAGAAGGAATGGGTGACGTTTTGGGTCCAGACCCTTCTTCACCCTTATTAGCAACACATACACAGACAAAGAAGCATGGGACAGTTTCTTCCCTGTTGTTATCAGGCAACTGAACCATCCTGTCAACAATTAGAGAGCGGTCCTAAGCCACTATCTCCTTCATTGGAGGCCCTCGGACTAACTTTAATTGGACTCTACTGGACCTTATCTTGCACTAAACATTATTCCCTTCATTGTAACCGTAGACTGTGGACGACTCGATTGTAATCATGTATAGTCTTTCTGCTGACTGGTTAGCACGCGACAAAGGTTTTTCACCGTACAATGTACATGTGACAATAAACTAAACTACGTAAATAAACTAAATAAATATCTGCTTCTAACTGTCACATGAACCCATTTCACCCTTTTAGAGATATTCCATTTCTTCCACTCATCCCTTCCCCACTCTTTCGGCAAATGAAAACAGACTGGTTTTCTCTCTTTCAGGGTTTAGTTAAGAGATACAGCGCGGAAACAGGCCCTTCGGCCCACTGGGTCTGCGTCGACCAGCGATCCCCACATATTAACACTATCCTACATACACCAGGGACAATTTTTGTACATTTAACAAGCCAATTAACCTACAAACCTGTACGTCTTTGGAGTGCAGGAGGAAACCGAAGATCTCAGAGAAAACCCATGCGGTCACGGGGAGAACGTATAAACTCCGTACAGACAGCACCCGTAGTCGGGATCGAACCTGGGTCTCCGGCGCTGCATTCGCTGTAAGGCAGCAACTCTACCGCTTTGCAGCCAAGCAAAGTACCTGTGGAAGGATGCTCGATGTCATGACACAAATCCCTGCATTATTTAGTGTTTCTCTAAAGTTTAGTTTATTGCCACGTGATTGAAGGTACAGTAAAGAGCTTTTGTTGCATGCTGTCCAGCCAGTGACAGTTAGATCTTTGCTCAAGGTTATAACATTTGGACAGGCACATGGATAGGATAGGTTTAGAAGGATATGGACCAAATGCAGGCAGGTGGGACTAATGTAGAAGGGACATGTTAGATGGCATGGGCAAGTTAGGCTGAAGGGCCTGTTTCCGTGCTGTATGAATATATAACTCCATAGCATCTGCTGTCCTTTGTGACTCCAGTATCAGAATTAAATCTAATGATCTCCGTCCGCCTCTGAAGATGCTGGCTGATCTACTGAGTATTTACAGCATTTTATGTTTTTTTATTTCAAATATCCAGCATGTGGCTAGTTTTGTTCTTCATGCCAATTTTCACTCTGAATAAACCGAACTTGTCAAAGTCGATAGCCTTTTAGGCAAATGAACCGCTGGGCAACATTATCGAAGCAGTCAGCAACTAATAACGATCGCTGTTACTTTCTAGGGTCCAAAATTATTCTGCATGAATAATAAATGTACATGAAACCCAAATAATAAGTAAATAACACATATAGATAGAAAAAAAAATCTTCGTAATGGTTGCATTTTGACTTCAAAACTGCAGTAACAACTGTCTTAATTTTTCCTGGCCCTGTTAAAAGATAAGTACCTTGCTCTCGACTTAAATCAACGTAATTATGTGTTTTTCACATGTGGTTTGACTCCATTGCCTGGTTCTGTGTCCTTAAATTAACCGATCTCAGCAGAGAAATGTTTACCGAGCTCTGCATTTTAAACGTCAAAAATTCATTTGAATTGGTGGAGGCAATTACTATAAAATGCTTCTGCTCTGGGTGATATTGTTGCCTTTGTAATAACTGTGATTGTTAACCTTTTATACTTTTGTATGGGTGAAAAGAAAACGGATATTTATGGGTAGATTTAGAAAGGATTAAATAGCACATTCATTTGTGCCTACTTTTAAGTCTCTTTCATTTTTAAAAGCACTTTTTAATCCAGAATTCTACCCTGACATTCTGCTGCTGCTCTGCGGCAGATAGCTGCCTTTCTGATGAGATCTGCAGTCAGAGGCACAGCCTATTCTCGCAAGGCGAGGTAAGGGAATCCACAGCACATTTTTGACAGTATCCTTTGTGCCCTGGTCAATGTTCATTCCTCAATCGATATGGTTAGAAACATTAGCCTGTCATCATCAGCTTGCACTATTTTGTGAGTTGGCTATGCACAAACTGTCTGTCACCTTCGCTGTCTCCTTAGGTAGTCCCTTGTTATTAAAGTCACAAGGAACTGCAGATGCTGGTTTACAACAAAAAAGACACAAACAACATTCCAAGATGGCGCCCAACCCAGGCGACTATTTTCGTGCTAGCCACAGAAGCAGGTCTACAAACTCATATTATAATCCCTCCACATTCTTAAATCTCTCTATGCACTGTAAATGGCTCTATTGTAACCAAGTATTGTCCTTCTGCTGACTGGATAACACACAACAACAGCTTTACACTGTACGCCAGTAGACGTGGCAATAAACTAAATAAACTAAAGTGCTGAAGTAACTCAGCGGGTCAGGCAGCATCTCTGAGGAACATGGATAGGTGACGTTTCAGGTGCGACTCTCCTTCAGACTTTCTGAAGAAGGGTCACAACCCAAAATGTCACGGATCCATCTTCTCCAGAGATGCTGCCTGACTCAATGAGTTACGAGGGTCACTGCCCGAAACATCACCTACTCACCTTCTTCAAAGATGCTGTCTGACCCGCTGAGTTGCCTCGGATATTTGTGATTAAAGATGACTAGGCTGAACACAATTTTATAGATTCTCAGGTGGCTAATGAGGCTGATGTGGGAATCACAGAATCTTACACTGATGGAGCAGAAGGCAGTGGGTCATCTGCTTTGATTTGTCATTTCCAAACCTTACCCTTCCATATCTTTAGATTCCTTCTCCCCTGCCTCTCAATCTGAAGAAGGGTCTCGACCCGAAACTTCACCCATTCCTCCTCCCCAGAGATGCTGCCTGTCCGCTGTGTTACTCCAGCATTTTGTGTCTATCTTCTGCCTATTAGTTTAGTTTAGTTTAGTTTATTGTCACGTGTACCGACCGGGGTACAGTGAAAAGCTTTTGTTGTGTGCTAACCAGTCAGTGGAAAGACTTTGGAAAGACTAATTCTCCTTGTTTTTCCTGCCGCTTACCCATATGTTGGGGCAATTTACAGTGGAGAGTTAACCTATCTCCATGTCTTTGGGATGTGAGAAGAAACCCAAGATAAGTCATGGGGTGAACATGCAAACTCCACACAGCACCGGAGATCAGGATCGAACCTGGGCCACGACAGCTGCATGCTAGCTGTTCTACTAGCTAGAGACACGAGAGACTGCAGATCCTGGAAACACATTCCATGGCTGATGAAGCACCTCATGTACTTTTCCTCCACATCTCGCATGTCCGCTCTCAAACCCCTTCGTCTCCCCAGACAGAACAGAGATAGAGTTCTTCTGGTCCTCAGCGATCACCCATCAGTAAAATTAGTGGACCCTCAGTATCCAGCATATCGCTTCCACTAGCTTCAATGGAATCCCACCACCTCCCTTAGCCTCCCTTCTCCCACCTTGTTGCTATCCAATCACTCATAGAGTCATAGAGTCATAGAGTTCTACAGCGTGAAAACAGGCCCTTCGGCCCAATATGCTCACACCGGCCAACATTTCTCAGCTACACTAGTCCCACCTGCCTGCCTTTGGCCCATATCCCTGTAAGCCTGTCCTATCCATGTACCTGTCTGAATGTTTCTTAAGTGTTGCGATAGTACCTGCCTCAACTACCTCCTCCGGCAGCTCGTTCCATACGGGATCAATCAATCGGAACTGAGGGGCAACTTTTTTACACAAAGGGTAGTAGGTATCTGGGAAGAGCTGTCTGAGGAGGTAGTTGAGGCAGGAACTATCACAATGTCATGGGGGACATATATAATGTGAGTCCATATAATCTTCTTTCCAAGGGATGGGGAAGCAATCTGAGGCATCTACAACACACGATGCCTCGGAAAAGCCACCAGCATCCACAAAGACTCTTCACACCCCTGCAACAGTCTGTTCGAACTCCTTCCATCGGGCAAACGATACAAGGCCTTCTACGCCCGTACCTCCAGACTCAGGAACAGCTTCATCTCCAGGGCCATAGCTGCTATGAACCGGTCCTGCTGAGCCGGATGATCACATCGCACAGTGATCCGGCACAGATCTACTTGCACTTTATTCTGTCTTAAAACTGTTACAATTTGTCTCGTTGGGTTGTTGTTGTTGTTTAAATTAATTAAATTATTGCATCGTATGGGAGGCGCATTCCCAATCTCGTTGTACCCCTGTACAATGGCAATAAAGATATATTGTATTGTATTGTAAAAACAAGAGGTTGTAGGCTCATAGTTAAAGGAGAAAGATTTAAAAGGGACCTGCAATGCAACGTCTTCTGAGGGTGATGGGTGCATGGAACAAGCTGCCAGAGAAAGTGGTTGAGGTTGGTAAAACGACAATATTTAAAAGACACAAAGTGCTGGAGTAACTCAGCGGGTCAGGCAGCATCTCTGGACAACATGGACGGGTGACGCTCCGCTTCAGGATACAAGACCTGAGCTGAAATGTCACCCATCCTTTTTCCCCAGAGATGCTGGGCCTGACCCACTGAGTTACTCCAGCACTTTGTGTCTTTCTTTGGTGAACCAGCATCTGAGGTTCCTTGTTACTAATATTTAAAACTCTGCTGCCCGTCTACTCACCCACTCCCCGATCCGTGACCATATCACCCCCGTCCTTTACAAGCTCCACTGGCTCCCCATCCCCCAGAGAATCCAGTACAAAATCCTCCTCATGACCTACAAAGCCCTCCATAACCTGGCCCCATCCTACCTGACTGACCTCCTCCACAGGCACACTCCCACCTGCACCTTCCCCTCTGCTGCTGCCAACCTCCTGTCCCCCCCCCCATCCGGACCAAACTCAGATCCTGGGGGGACAGGGCTTTCTCCATCGCTGCTCCCACCCTCTGGAACTCACTACCCCAAACCGTCAGAGACTCCTCCTCACTCACCACATTCAAAACATCACTGAAGTCTCACCTGTTCAGCACTGCCTTCAACCACTGACCGTCACCTCACCTTCTGTCTCTTTTTTCTGTTCGTTTACTTATTTATCTATTTATTTTCTTCTCTATGTTCTAGTAATCCCTGTAAAGCGTCTGAGTGTTTGAAAAGCGCTATATAAATGTAATGCATTATTATTATTATTATTATTATAAAAGACGCTTGTGCAGATACACGGAGAGGGAAGGGCTTCGAGGGATGTTTCTGTGCTGTTTGATCCTTGCGGCTTTATGATAGATCATGAGGTTCGGACCAGATCTGAGGTTTTGATATTCAAACTCTACGCAGACAGCTCCCGAGGCCAGGATCGAACCCAGGTCTCCAGCGAGCTGTGAGGTAACGGCTCTACCAGCTGCGCCACTGAGCTGCCTATCGTTATCAGGGGGAATCATGGGCTGGAGGTTACATATAATGCGACTTTAAGGCAAATTGAGAAAGTACGTCCAAATTGTATTACTGTAATAGTTAGGAAGAAAGTTTAATTTTGGGTAAAGAATATTCGACATGAGGGAGAAGAAAATACTCCGACTTTGCATTGCTTAAAGGCTGTGCATTAACTTTTCAGTTATCCCTTTCTTATTAGGTCTGACCGCCGTGCCATTTAAAATCAATGCTTTTGAAAACACTATAAAATAAATATCTACCCCTCCCCTACCACCAAGGCTTACGCAACTTGAATCGACTCACCCACACAAACATAAACGCCTACACAGAAACACAGACACACTCTTAGATCAAAACACAAAATGCCAGAGGACTCTCAGCGGGTCGGGCAGCATCCATGGGGGAGAAATGGACAGGCAATGGTTCAGGTCGGGACACATTCCGATCACCAGTTGAGAAAAAAATATTGTAAAGCATATTAGGCAGACCTCAAAATCTGTAAAGAATAGACTGATGATTTGGACAATCCTTTAACGTCAGTCGAACTAGCCTGACCTACGAGTTAAATCAACATTTCCTCATTCTAAAGGAGCCATGATGAGCAATTATCCAGCTTTAACAAGTTTCCAGCACCTTTGCCTGAACATTTGAGTGATGGTTACAATAAGTTGATAGCACTGACTTTAACAGAAGGAAAAATCAATTTCCTCTCGTTATTAGCTCCAATCAGTCGATTTCCTACAGGCAGAATGTCGATTAAATTATCAGTTAACTACAACTCTTCGACACATGAGAAAATGAGTTAACCATTTGCAGGCTCTGATGCCAGTCATTAACTGGCTAATTGAAATCCCTTGGTTCTTCAGGCACGGTAACATAGGGCTAATTTAAAGGCGTGCTCGCAACGGAGTGTTAATGGCTCTTAATGCACAGAGTAAATAATTAATGTAACATTTGAAAACTGTAAATTGCAGAGAATCTGCGAGCCACAGGTTAGAAAGGTTTAAATGATTGATCAAGGGAGGATAAAAGAAATCAGTGGGATTTGGCATTTACTTGTTGTCACGGGCAAATCAATAATCGTCAGCAGCATTCCGTTCTCTGATATTTGTGGCTCCATTGTATTTTCTGATGTGATTCTTAAGCAGCATTCATCTTATACCCTGTTAGCTTTTAGTAGTTTGCCTCAAACTCAAAAATCAAATTTAGCACAAAAGCGCAACAGTTGGACGTATGCTTTTGTGGATGAGATGTTAAATCAAGGCTTTGTCTGGCTTCTCAGTTGGATGGAAAGACCCTTGTGCTACTATTTGCAGAACATAGAACAATACGCTACTGAAATAGGCCCCTCGACCCACAATGTCTGCACTGAGTTTAGAAGTGATGAGGGGGACCCTCATTGAAACATACCGAACGGTGGAAGGCCTGGATAGAGTGGACGTGGAGAGGATGTTTCCACTAGTGGGGGAGTCTAGGACCAGAGGCCACAGCCTCAGAATTAAAGGACGTTCCTTATAGGAAGGAGATGAGGAGGAATTTCTTTAGTCAGAGGGGGTGAATCTGTGGAATTCATTGCCACACAAGGCTGGGGAGATCGTCAATTGATATTTTTAAGGCAGAGATAGACAGATTCTTGATTAGTACAGGTGTCAGGGGTTATGGGGAGAAGGCAGAAGAATGGGGTAAGGAGGGAAAGATAGATCAGCCGTGATTGAATGGCAGAGTAGAATGGATAAGCCGAATGGCCAAATTCTGCTACTGTCACCTATGAACATGGATTTATGACCTTTATGCCAATCTAATTAATCCCATTTACCGACACATGGTCTGCACCCCTCTATTCTCTGCTAGTGCATATGCCTGTTCAAAATGTCTTTTAAATGTTGTGCTTGTATCTGCTTCCACGACTTACCCTGGCAGCACCTTCCAGACACCTACCACTCTCTGTGTAAAAAAACCTACCTTGTAAGTATCCCATGTTATCTTTGCCCCTCTCACCTTTAAGTTTTCACCTTAAACCTTAACATCAGTGGTGTAACAACTACTGGTTATGAATCTGAGGGGTAGCAAGGACTAATTGGGGACATTCCATGGCTTTGTGCCTGGTAAATCATATCTTGGTTTAGTTTGTTTAGTCCAGTTTATTGTCACGTGTACCGAGGTACAGTGAAAAGCTTTTGTTGCATGCAAACCAGTCAGCAGAAAGACCACACAAGATTACAATTGAGCCGTCCACAGTTAGTACAGATACATGATAAAGAGAGTAACGTTTAGAGCAATTTAAAGTCCAGTATAGTATAATTAAAGACAGTCTGAGGGTCTCCAATGAGGTAGATGGTAGCTCAGGACAATAGACAATAGGCAATAGGTGCAGGAACAGGCCATTCGGCTCTTCGAGCCAGCACCGCCATTCAATGTGATCATGGCTGCTATCTAGTTGTTGATAGGATGGTGCAGTTGCCTGATAACAGCTGGGAAGAAACAGCCCCTGCATCTAGAGCTGTGCGTTTTCACACTTCTGTACCCCTTGCCTGATGGGAGAGGGGATCTCAAAATCTTGATTGGGTTTTGGAAAAGGTGACAAAGAGGATTTGTCGAGGACATTTTCTATGTGAACTGCAGTGACGCCTTTGACATGGTCCTGCATGGAGCCCTGGTCTGGAAGATTAGATCTCCTGGGGTCCATGGTGAGATGGCCGAGTGGATGCACAATTGTCTTGGTGGAAGAGGTCAGAGGGTTGAGTTGAGTTTAATGTCACGTGTACCAAGGTACAGTGAAAAGCTTTTGTTGCGTGCTAATCAGTCAGCGGAACGATTATACTCGATTACAATCGGCCGAGCCCAGCCATAAGGCTTGCAAATAGCACCATTTAAAGTTACAGCAAAAATCAATGCGCTGGAGGAATTCGGCAGACCAGACAGCATCTCTCTGAATAGAATCTGTTAGTGGACGGTTTTATTCAGGTAGGAATCCTGGGACAAACGATGTGCCGCCATGATCTGTGCTTGGTCCAATGTCTTTTGTCACCTTTATTGACGATTTTCACAAGATTGTTGTTAACCTAGGCGACTGTTATGCACTGCTTGTGTGGTGGGAGGTAAATATGATAGAGGCATTTAAGTGGCTTTTAGATAGGCATGTTGATATGCAAGGAATGGAGGGACACGGATCACATGCAGGCAGAGTAGATTCATTTAACTTTGCAGCAGGGTTCAGCATGGAGATTGTGGTTCCTGTTCTGTAGGTTTGTACGATCAATGCATGTTCTATGTTAACAGGGGAGGTCGACCATGCAATTTAACTTGGACAAGTGCATGGAATTGCATTTTATTATGTTTAAACAACAGTAGAACTAGCAAAACCCCCCTACCAGCATATTGGTTCCTCTCCAGTCAGGTGAAACCCATCTCTCAGGCTGATGCCGGAAGAGACTGGACAAGGTGGGGAGAGGATGGAATCGAGGTGTGTGGAGGAGATGTGTAGGAAGGAACTGCAGATGCAGGTTTAAACCGAAGATAGAAACAAAAAGCCGGAGTAACTCAGCGGGTCAGGCAGCATCTCTGGAGAAAGGGAATGGGTGACGAAGGGTCTCGACTCAAAACATCACCTATTCCTTTTCTCCACAGATGCTGTGTGTGGAGATGAGTTTTGGATTTGTTTTAGCTTTAGAGATACAGCATGAAAACAGGCCCTTCAGCCCACTGAGTCCACGCCGACCAATGATCACCCAAACACTAGTTCGTCCGAGAAAGGGTCTCGACCCGAAACGTCACCCATTCCATCTCTCCAGAGATGCTGCCTGTCCCACTCAGTTACTCCAGCTTTGTTGTGTCTATTTTGTGCCTAAACCAGCATCTGCAAATCTTTCCCACACACTAGTTCTATCCTACGCACAAGAGACAATTTACAGAAGCCAATCAACCTACAAACCTGCAGGTCTTTGGAATGTGGGAAGAAACTAGAGAACCCGGAGAAAGTCCATGCGATCACGGAGAACATGAGAACTCTGCACAGACAGCACCCATAGTCAGGATCAAACCCAGGTCTCTGGCGCTGTAAGGCAGCAACTCTACCGCTGCACCACTGTGCCATTCAGTGGGGCAGGAGCAGGCATAAACAGTGGGTCTGCCAGGGGAGTCCTGTTTGTGGATTTTGGGGAGGGGATAGAATGGGCAGTCCAATGCCAGGGAATGATAAGGCTGGAGGCTATGGAGGAGTAATCACAATAGACAATAGGTGCAGGAGGAGGCCATTCAGAGAATTGCACCGCCATTCAATGTGATCTTGGCTGATCATTCTCAATCAGTACCCTGTTCCTGCCTTCGCCCCATACCCCCTGACTCCGCTATCCTTAAGAGCTCTATCTAGCTCATTCAGAGAATTGGCCTCCACTGCCTTCTGAGGCAGAGAATTCCACAGATTCACAACTCTCTGACTGAAAAAGCTTTTCCTCATCTCAGTTCTAAATGGCCTACCCCTTATTCTTAAACTGTGGCCCCTTGTTCTGGACTCCCCCAACATTGGGAACATGTTTCCTGCCTCTAACGTGTCCAACCCCTTAATAATCTTATACATTTCGATAAGATCTCCTCTCATCCTTCTAAATTCCAGTGTATACAAGCCTAGTCGCTCCAGTCTTTCAACATACGACAGTCCCGCCATTCCGGGAATTAACCTAGTAAACCTTCGCTGCACGCCCTCAATAGCAAGAATATCCTTCCTCAAATTTGGAGACCAAAACTGCACACAGTACTCCAGGTGCGGTCTCACTAGGGCCCTGTACAACTGCAGAAGGACCTCTTTGCTCCTATGCTCAACTCCTCTTGTTACCAGAAGTGATGAGATCAGAAACAATCTTTGAAATGGTGGCCTGATGATTGCCTGTGGGGGTCATGGTCAAGGGGTGGGCATGAGGAGGTGTCTGAGAGCTGGTGCCTGCTCTCAGCACAGTGGTCAGCCTGCCAGAGTGCAACGACACCTCCCTGGTCGACGGGTTTAATGACAATGTTGAGATTGTTGCAGAGTGAGTGGAGGGCTCTGCGTTCAGAGGGTGTGAGATTGGAGAGGGTACTGGGAATAAAGAAGTTGAGGGGGTTGATATCACACTGATATCAGTTGATCTGAAGCAGTTGATGTCAGATTTCAGATTAATCTGAAGGGTCCCGACCTGAAACATCGCCTTGAGTCTAGTTTAGTTTAGTTTAGAGATACAGCGCAGACACAGGCCCACCCAGCCCGCACAGACCAATGATCCCCGCACAGTTACACTGCCTTATACACACTAGGGACAATTTACAATTATACCAAGCCAATCAACCTACAAACCTGTGCGTTTTTGGAGTGTGGGAGGAAACCGGAGATCCCGGAGAAAACCCATGCAGGTCACGGGGAGAACGCACAAATTCCATACAGACAAGCACCTGTAGTCAGGATCGAACCCGGGCCTTTGGCGCGATAAAGCAGCAACTCTACCGCTGTGCCACCGTGCCGCCTGATCACCTATCCAAGTTCTCCAGTGATACTACCTGACTCGTAGAGTCATAGAGAGTCAAAGAGTCATACACCGTGAAAACCGGCACCTCGGCCCAGCTTGCCCACACCGATCAACAAGCCCCATCTGCATTAGTCCCTCCTGCTTGTGTTTGTCCCATATCCCTCTACACCTATCCTATTCATGTACTTGTCCAAATGAGTTTTATGTCTTTCCTTGGTAAACCAGCATCTGTAGTTCCTTGCATCTACAGATTGTGGGAGTGCCTTCACCTCAAGAAGTTCAAGAAAGTGATTCCATCATCATCTTCTCAAAGGCAATTACACACAATCAATAAATCTAGGCAGAGGCAGCCACATCCTAAGAATTACATTTGAAAAAACTGAAAGCGTAATTGTATGTGATCGACAGATCTTTAAAAAATGAAAAACTTTGTGGGATGTTGCAGCCAAAGGAACACTTGGAAGACTCTGGGATAGCGAAAGCTTTGTTCTTGTTTGAAGTTGAAATCAATGTCTTAGTCCTGATGGAACACTTTGAAGGGAAGATTCAGAACATTCTGAGTATTGTATCTTCATATAATTGTCAGTGCATTTTGTTCAAAATACAAAATCGCAGTACATTGCATGGCAAGAATAGATATTAGGAACCTTGAAACAGAAATAGGCCAACCAGCACCCTCAAGCTTGTTCTGTTGCTCATTTAGATCAAGGCTTAACTGAAGTACGAAGGAACTGCAGATGCTGATTTAAACCAAAGGTAGACACAAAATGCTTGAGTAACTCAGCGGGACAGGCAGCATTTTGGGAGAGAATGAATGGGTGACGTTTTGGGTCGAGACCCTTCTTCAGACTGCATTTTAACTCAATTTACTGTCCTGAATGAAAATCTACCAAGCTTACTTTTTTCATTTTCAGTTGAGTCCCAGTCTCAACGCTGTGTTTTGATGTGCTCACCACTCTTTAAGGTTCTGAAGTGACGGAAGTAAACGATTCCTCTTCATTTACTGTATCACAATCCCCTCATTTTGATGATCCTTAGTCTTCCCTATTCAAGAGCACCCGGGGAAAACCCATGTGGTCACAGGGAGAACGCACAAACTCCCTACTGTCAGCACCCAAGGTCAGGATTGAACCTGGGTCTCTGGCGCTGTAAGGCAGCAACTCTACTGCAATGCCACTGTGCCACCTTAGTTTCTATCCTAGCTTCTTTCAATGTTGTCTGTGAGTACCAAATGGTCGTATACTCTTCTTTTACAAATGTCCAATGAACCTACTAAAATGCTTTTGCTGGTGCCCATGTTTTGCTGTGGGAGATAGTTCCACAATCCTCATGTGCAGCACATCCATCACAGGTTCCTTTAGTCAATGCCAAGCCAAAGGTACATTTTCAGGCCAGTGCTTTCAAATTTACTATGTGTGGGGTCTTTCCAATAGATGTGCGGCACGGTGGCGCAGCGGTAGAGTTGCTGCCTTACAGTCAAGTCAAGTCAAGTTTATTTGTCACATACACATACACGATGTGCAGTGAAATGAAAGTGGCAATGCCTGCGGATTGTGCACAAAAATCAGCGCCAGAGACCCGGGTTCGATCGTGACTATGGGTGCTTGTTTGCATGGAGTTTGTACATTATACGGGTGACCTGCGTGGGTCTATAAAACACAATGAATGTGCGATTACAGTAAATGGGTGGTTGAGGGTCAACGTGGACTGAATGGACTGAAGGGCCTTGGGCCCTGCTGTATCTCTCTATGAATGACATTAAGCAAGGAGAGTGACAATCAAGCAAAGTCCCAGTGGAGCAGAAGCAATTAAATAGAAAGCCTCAGAAGAGAGAATAACAAAACACTGAGATAGATAAGCAAAGTGAGGAACAGAGTTTGAATACACATTAGCAGTGATAAAGATAAAAGAAAAGAAAAGAAGGCATCAATAATAGAAACGCCAGTATATAAGTTTATGTAGCTGTGAAATATTACATCATCGTATAGGACAATTGCAACCAGAAGTTTAGACTGTTAGCATTGTTGAGAAAAGTTTTAAAATGAAGAATATACTTGGGTGCCGTTGAGAGTATTTGAACAAATGAGATGAGTAGTTGTTTACAATTGGCATGAGTTCAGGCTACCAGTTATAGAGGTCATTATGTTAACAGACTTACATTGGTAGGAACAGATTGGTGGAAAGAGTTGCAGATGAATTGATAGAAGTTACTTCATGTAAGAACATCAAAACCAACTTTGAACAGGTTCTTACAACAACATGTTTACAGGATTCCAACATGGACATTGATGGAGCTAAGAGAGAGATAGAAAGATTAATGGATTTTGGATACTGAGGGAATAACATATTAAAGCAATAAGATATTAAAAGTATTGTGGGAGTCAAAGGGTGCTGAGGAAAAAAAAATGTGATCTGACCGAAGCAATCATGAGGAGCCAGTCCTACTTTATGAAGCTCCTATGCAAATCAGTGGAACAAATCAAGCAAAATAAAGGTGGCACAGTGGCACAGCAGTAACGTTGCTGCCTTCCTGCACCAGACACTACGGGTGCTGTCTGTACGGAGTTTGCAAGTTCTCCCAGTGACCGCGTGGGTTCAAGTCAAGTCAAGTTTATTTGTCACATGCACATACACGATGTGCAGTGAAATGAAAGTGGCAATGCCTGCGGATTGTGCAAAAAAAAGAATTACAGTTACAGCATATAAATAAAAGTTAATACAGAGAAGACAAAAATTAGTCCCTGATGATATGAGAGTTAACAGTCCTGATGGCCTGTGGGAAGAAACTCCGTCTCATCCTCACCGTTTTCACAGCGTGACAGCAGAGGCGCTTGCCTGACCGTAGCAGCTGGAACAGTCCGTTGCTGGGGTGGTAGGGGTCTCCCATAATGTTGTTGGCTCTCGATCTACACCTCCTAATGTATAGGTCCTGCAGGGGGGCGAGTGTAGTTCCCATGGTACGTTCTGCCGAACGCACTACTCTCTGCAGGTTTTCTCTGGTTCTCCGGTTTCCTCCCACATTCCAAAGACCTACAAGACCTCCAAAGACGTACAGGTATGTAGATTAATTGACTGGGTAAATGTAAAAATTGTCCCTAGTGTGTGTGGGATAGTGTTAGTGTGCGGGGATCACTGGGCGGTGCGGACTTGGTGGGCCGAAAAGGCCTGTTTCCGCGCTGTATCTGAAATATGAAATAATAAATATGAAAAACAAGTTTGTAGGTAAATTGGCTTTGGTAAAAAATTGTAAATTGTCCCTAGTATGTAGGATATTGCTGGTGTTCAGGGATCGCCGGTCAGCGCAGACTCGGTAGGCCAAAGGGCCTGTCTCTGCCCGGTATCTCTAAACTAAACTAAAAGCAGTAGACAGTAGAAACATGGATCTGCAGATGCTGGTTTACATTTAAAAAAAGGGCACAAAGTGCTGAAGTAACTCAACAAGTCAGCCTGTATATCTCTCTCTCTCTCGCTCTCTCTCTTGAACATGGATAGGTGACGTTTCGGAACGAGACCCTTCTTCAGTCTGAAAAAGGGTCCCGATCCAAAACATCACCTGTCCGCGTTCTCCAGAGATGTTGCCTGTCCCGTTGAGTTACTCCAGCAATATGTATCTTTTTAGGCAGTGGACTGTAATGACCTGAAGACAGCAGTGGGAAATACCAAAAGCTCCTTAAAAGGACCATGCATGCGTATTAATAAGTACTCACTGGAGGGACAGATTCAGATGCAGGTCCATCTGAAAAAATGACGCTGCTTCGTCACATACAGTGTGAATTATTGACTATCAATTGTCAGAATTATCTATGGAGTTGTATCAAATGGATACATGAGGTTTAGTTTAGTTTAGTTCAGACATACAGCGCCCACCGCACCCACCGAGTCCCAGCGATCCCCACACATTAACATTATCCTACACACACTAGGAACAATTTACAATTATACCAAGCCAATTAACCTACAAACCTGTAGGTCTCTGGGGTGTGGGAGGAAAACTGGAGATGTAGGCTGGTCACAGTAGAAGATTTTTTACCGATTCCAAAGTAGACTTGGAACGCCAAAGTGGGATGGAATTAATGAAATGTGTTCAGGAAAGTTTCCTCAGGCAATGTATAGTGGGCCCTACTGGAGAGATATTGAACATAGAACAGTGTAAACACTGAAACAGGCCCTTCAGCCCACAATGTTTGTCCTCCACTTTTAAAATGCCCAATGACCTGGCTCCCACAGACGTCTATGGCAATGAATTCCACAGCTTCTGAGCTGGCTAAATAAGGTTTTTGGCATGGTGGCTTTCTGTTATATGGAGTGTAGAATCTAGCAACAGTCTGTTGCAGTGATACAAGCAGGAAACAGTTTACGAGGATGTTGCCATGCCTTGAGGCACTGAAGTATAGGGAAAGGTTGGGCAGACTAGGATTATATTCCTTGGTGTACAGGAGACTGGTGTACACGATCCCTAAAGGTGTCTGAAATCATGTGCGGCAAAGATTGGGCGAATACACACAGTTTTCTTTTTCCAGGGTTGAGTGTTCAAGAACTGGAGGTCATAGACTTAAGGTGCGAACGAAAAAATTTAATAAACCCAAGAGGCAACTATTTTTAACAGATTGTGGTATATATGTGGAGTAAGCTGCCAGTAGAAGTAGTTGAGGCAAGTACAATAATAACATTAAAAAAACATTTAGGCAGGTATATGGATATGAAAGGTTTGGAGCGATGTGGGTCTAACGTGGGCAAATGAGACCAGCTTGGATGAGACATTTTGGTTGGTGGGGATGAGTTAACATAGGAACATAGATACATAGAAAATAGGTGTTGGAGTAGGCCATTTGGCCCTTCGAGCCAGAACAGCCATTCAATTTGATCATGGCTGATCATCCAAAATCAGTACCCCGTTCCTGCTTTCTCCCCATATCCCTTGATTCCGTTAGCCCTAAGAGCTACATCTAACTCTCTCTTGAAAACATCCAGCGAATTGGCCTCCATTGCCTTCTGTGGCAGAGAATTCCACAGATTCACAACTCTGCGGGTGAAAACGTTTTTCCTCATCTCAGTCCTAAATGGCCTACCCCTTATTCTTAAACTATGGCCCCTGGTTCTGGACTCCCCCAACATCGGGAACATTTTTCCTGCATCTAGCCTGTCCAATCACTTAAGAATTTTATATATTTCTATAAGGCTCTCAGTTGCGCTGAAGGGCTTGTTTCCGCACTGTATGACTAAGTATCCATTTGGTGAGTGATTCAGAATGGTAAAGTCACGTGGTGATTTCAGCACCTGCAAGCAAATTTAAATAACAAGAGGCATCAATTAACCCCAAACTCACCCACATACAAACAGTTACTCCGTTTGAAAGGATTATCCATTTAACGCTTGTTTTCTCACCTTTTACACAAAGTACTTTCCCAGCCCACTTAATAACTTTCATAAATCTTGACAATTAGTGTCGATTACTGTGGAGCAGAATTATTGGAAGTTCTGGCCCAGGGAGAATGTTTGCTGCATATCACCACACTCCGTCATCTGCTGTCTATTGTCTATTGTCTATTGTCTATTGCTGCCAAGTCCACCCACAAATTATCAGGAAAATAAGGCTGAAATTTGGTGGGGAAGCAATTCGCCTCCAGCTTTAACTCCAGTAAGGACTGGCAATATTCCTTGTGAACAGCTGGAGATGGTTGTTTTCCAGTTTGGGCTGATTTTCTCCTGTGTCCATGGTGGGTGGCCAATGGTTATTTCTTTGCCTTTCGCCTGCTAATTCAAAACGTTCTGTGGTCTGTGAGAATCAAAGGGGAGGGAAAAAAAACTGTGTTCACTTTTTAGGTTGATGACTTCTCATCAATAGACAATGGACAATAGGTGCAGGAGGAGGCCATTCGGCCCTTCGAGCCAGCACTGCCATTCAATGTGATCATGGCTGATCATTCTCAATCAGTACCCAGTTCCTGCCTTCTCCCCATACCCCTTGACTCCGCTATCCTTAAGAGCTCTATCTAGCTCTCACTTGAATGCATTCAGAGAATTGGCCTCCACTGCCTTCTGAGGCAGGATGAGAGGGGATCTTATCGAAACATATAGGATTAAGGGGTTGGACACGTTAGAGGCAGGAAACATGTTCCCGATGTTGGGGGAGTCCAGAACCAGGGGCCACAGTTTAAGAATAAGGGGTAGGCCATTTAGAATGGAGATGAGGAAAATCTTTTTCAGTCAGAGAGTTGTAAATCTGTGGAATTCACTGCCTCAGAAGGCAGTGGAGGCCAATTCTCTGAATGCATTCAAGAGAGAGCCAGATAGATCTCTTAAGGATAGCAGAGTCAGGGGGTGTGGGGAGAGGGCAGGAACGGGGTACTGATTGAGAATGATCAGCCATGATCACATTGAATGATGGTGCTGGCTCAAAGGGCCGAATAGCCTCCTCCTGCACCTATTGTCTATTGTCTATTGTCTATTGTTACGTATTCAGTGGTCAGTGAGTTCCAAGATGGCGCTGAAAGCAGCGGATGGAGAAAAAGAACGGTGCCATTGAGAGGGATAAGGGAGCTCACCTCCTGCACCCCCATAAACACTCTGAGGGTTCCAGTATCAGCTATGGGACACAGAGGCAGAGCGAAGGCCTCGTCAGGCGAGGGACGGCACGATCGCGGGTTGACCTGTCCGAATCGATGTGTTGGTGGAGTGGGCCACTGGAATGGAGGCCGAGCTCGCAGATTAGACGTGGCCTGTAGCGACACGGAACGGTGGAGCAGCGGTAGAGGACATCAACAACATCGTCTGGCCAGGCCGAACCCTTCAACTCCGAT
The DNA here is from genome assembly GCF_053455715.1 of Rhinoraja longicauda. Lineage (NCBI taxonomy): Eukaryota > Metazoa > Chordata > Chondrichthyes > Rajiformes > Arhynchobatidae > Rhinoraja > Rhinoraja longicauda. Next base: position 101,841,320 of record NC_135954.1, read on the forward strand.
CCAGTGCCACCACCAGGCCCACAGGCCTTTTGTGGCCAAGTCAGGTCTTCACATTTTTTAACAACTTTGAAGGATTCAAGGTGACGACTCTTGTACACCCCCTCGTTGTATTCTATTATTCTTGCACTCTTGTACTTAAGTATGATTGCGCCTATGTGCAGTAAGTCTTACTGAACTGTATGCAAAAAATGAATTTCACTGCACCTTGGTTGTTGTGAAAATAAAGTCCCATTTTAACCACTATTGTACCATTTCATTTGAAACAGTAAGCACGGTTTAAATATAAATCACTTACATCTTTTCTTTAAATCTAATGCACACCTCCAGATTCAGGGTAATTTTCAGTTGTTATCAAGCAACTGAACCATCCTACCACAACCAGAGAGTAGCCCTGAACCACTAGTGGATTATCTTTGATCGGACTTTACTGGCTTTACCTTGCACCAAACGTTATTCCCGTATCATGTATCTGCATTCTGTGAATGGCTTGATTCTAATCATGTATTGTCTTTCCGCTGGCTGGTTAGCACGCAACAAAATCTTTTCACTGTACCTCGGAACAAAAGACAATAAACTAAACTGAACTGAACTAAACTGAACTGAACTAAATGTTTGTATTTCAAATAAAAGAAACTGAAAGTAATACACAGAAATGGCATGCTAAATAAAGATCTGAAAGGGGTCCCGTACCGAATCGTCATCTATCCATGTTCTCCAGAGATGTTGCCTGACCGGCTGAATTACACCAGCACTCTGTGAAACGTCATCTATCCATGTTCTCCAGAGATATTGCCTGACCCGTTGAGTTACTCCAGCACTCTGTGAATTGTCATCTATCCATGTTCTCCGGAGATGTTGCCTGACCCGCTGAGTTACTCTAGCACTCTGTGAAATGTTACCTATCCATGTTCTCCAGAGATGTTGCCTGACCCGCTGAGTTACTCCAGCACTCTGTGAAAAGTCATCTATCCATGTTCTCCAGAGATGTTGCCTGACCCTCTGAGTTGCTCCAGCACTCTGTGAAATGTCATCTATCCACGTTCTCCAGAGATGTTGCCTGACCCGCTGAGTTACTCTAGCACTCTGTGAAACGTCACCTATCCATGTTCTCCAGAGATGTTGCCTGACCCTCTGAGTTGTTCCAGCACTCTGTGAAACATCATCTATCCATGTTCTCCAGAGATGCTGCCTGACCCGCTGAGTTACTCCAGCACTTTGTGTCCTTCCGGGTTGACTAACCATCCCTTTTGTTTTTGACACTCAATAGGTTGTGCCAACCTCTGCTGCGAGTTCGTCATTGAACCCAAGCCCCATTCCATCATTATGTTCCTGAAAAGGTATTGTGGCTGTGGTATTAAAGTACTGCCAAATGTTGGTGACAAGACTGCAGCGATACAGTTAAAGAGTTACTGCTACTCTTCACAGCAAACAATGTCATTAGATTTTCTCCATCTGTGCAATACTTGTTCCAATTACCAGTTTGCATAATAGGACTAATGCATGGGGTATATGGTAACGACGGTAATTATACTTGGAGCAGAAATAATGCATCGACTTATTGATTTGTTGCTTTGTTTTTCCTGCAGAAATATAATACAAACCAGGGTTAGTCTCCCGGGTACTTGACATGTTGCATGCTGACAGTTTTGCGTTAGTAATGTCGCGGTGTCATGTGCTGAGTCGTGGTGGTTGTTCTCTGATAACTAAGTATGGGCCATGAGGAAGAGAGATACAAAAAGCTGGAGTAACTCAGAGTGACAGGCAGCATCTCTGGACTGAAGGAATGGGTGACGTTTCGGGTCGAGACCCTTCCTCAGGTCGACCCGAAACGTCACCCATTCCGACTCTCCAGAGATGCTGCCTGGCCCGCTGAGCTCACCAGCATTTTGTGTCTTTTAAACATCGTGATTGTATCGACGTTAACCGCTTTCTCCGGCAGCCTGTTCCACATGCCCACCAGCTTGTTCCATGTGTATTTTGTGTCTGTCTTCCGTGAAAACCAGCATCTGCAGTTCCTTCCGACACATGGGACATCATGAGTCGTTTCTGTCATTCCCCTTCATCGCTATTCCCCGCATCAGATTGGAATCCACATTCATTCCATGTTTGGAGATTAGGAGGATAATAAAAGATCCTTTTTTTTCCCCGCAAAAAAACAGAAAAATACAGGGACACTCAATTGGTTAGGCAGCAAATGAGGGGAGAGGAGCACAGAGGTGACGATTCAGTTCATCGACTCTTCTTCAGAATTGGAAAAGTGTCAAACCAAGTGTAATCTAAGTTGCAGAGAGGGCGAGAAATGTTGTTGTCAGACTTTCTGGCGTGAGACCATGCTTTCCCCAGGGTGCTCTGGTTTTCTCGCATGTCCCAAAGACCTGTAGGTCGGTAGATTAATTGTTCCTAGAGTATGTGCGTGAGGCGTAGAATCTTCATAAGTTCATAAGTGATAGTAGAATTATGCCATTCGGCTCATCAAGTCCGCTCCGCCATTGAATCATGGCTGATCTCTCTCTCCCCCCCTAACCCCATTCTCCTGCCATCTTGCTATAACCCCTGACACAACTGAAGGGAGTTGATGAAAATGTGGGGAGAATACTCTGACTTTGCCATCTAATCCGTATTCATACGATGAGTACGGAAGTTGCTGACTGAAGCAGTCTGGGTTCGAACATTCCTTTCACCTTGGATGGAAGTGTAGGCATGTCGTAACATCAGTAGTCCTTGATTTTGGGGATTCTCTATTCCCCCTCTGTTCATTCCCTTCACAGATGTTGCCTGAACTGTTGAGTTCCACCTGCACTTTGTTTTTTTTCCTCTTTACTTCCTCCACTTGATTCATCTTATGAATGAGCACTGCTTTTGATGCAGGCGTACCATACAAGACGATCCAATGCCTGTCGTTCCCAATGATGTGTGCCAGTTTAGTTTAGTTTAGAGACACAGCGTGGAAGCAGGCCCTTCGGCCCACCGAGTCCACACCGACCAGCGATCCCCGCACATTAACACTGTCTTACACACACGAAGGACAACTTACATTTATACCAAGCCAGTTAACTTACAGACTTGTACGTCTTTGGAGTGTGGGAGTAAACCGAAGATCTCTGAGGGAACCCATGCGGTCACGGGGAGAACGTACAAACTCCGAACAGACAGCGCCCGTAGTCAGGATCGAACCCGGGTCTCTGGTGATTTAAGCGCTGTAAGGCAACAACTCTACTGCTGCGCCACCGTTCCTCCCAGTGTAGAAACCTCTTTTGCAATATTCTTTTTTTTTTTTTTCATGTTTATTTTTAAAAATTTTAATTTAATTAATTACAGTGCATATAACGACAACAGTAAACCCCATCCCACCCCTTCCCTACATAATCATGAAAACAAACAAACAAAAACAAACAAATAAATAAATAAAAATAAATTAAAAAAAAAACATAACTACAATGTGACAAAAAAGACCAAAGCACAAAAACATGAGGCAAGGTAATTTTCACAAGTCAAATATTTCAGTATTTTCACTGCTGGATTCAAAGAAGGTACAAAAGCATGTGGCATTGAGGGTATAGTTTTACTTGTCCTCAATATGCTGCAGCACTGGGTTCCATATGTTGAAGAACTTTTGAGGGTTGCCCAGACAATTCATATCTCAACCTCTCTACGTGTAAGATGCCCATTAATTCTCTTAACCAAGTCTCAAACTGAGGAGCAGAGTCTGATTTCCATAGTTTCAAAATACATCTGTTGGCAATTACCATACCATAAACCAAGATTGTGCGAGCATTATGGTCTAGCTTCTCAAGCGTTGTGGAATACCCGAATAGAGCAGTTTCAGGGTCCGGAGTTAAAGTGACATTTAAAACAGTAGAGTACCATTGAAATAAAAGACACCAAAAGTTGTGAAGTTTTGGACAAGTCCAAAAGTGGTGAGCGAGTGTACCCTCAGCGGTCTTGCACCTATTACACAAAGGTGAGAGATCAGGAAAGATTTTATGCAGCTTAACCTTAGAGTAGTGTAACCTGTGTATAACCTTGAATTGAATCAGTTGTAGCCTAGAATTAATAGAACAGGATTTTATACTTTTCAGTACTACCTTCCAGACATCGTCATCAATTTCAATGTTAAGGTCTTCTTCCCAGGTTTGTTTTATTTTTAAAGTAGATTTATCTAGTTTGTTTGAAAAGATACCTACAAAAGATGAGATTAGGTTCTTTGCTTCCGGGGGACCCAGCAAAATTTTGGACAACGAGTCGTCTTCGGGCAGGGACTCAAAAAGCGAATTGTTTTGTCGAACATAATTTCTCAGCTGTAAGTACCTGAAGAATTGAGTTTTGGGCAATGAGAACTTGGATTGTAGCTGATCAAATGATGCAAAGTGTCTATTTATGTAAAGATCTTTTATTGTAACTATCCCTTTACAGCTCCATTCTCTGAACGCTGTGTCTGTAAATGATGGGGGGAAAGCGTGGTTATGCCAGATTGGGGCGTGCATTGACGTATTCGGAAGCAATATTCTAAGAGAATACTTAAATCTCTTTTTTCTGCCCACCACATGATCTCTTGCCCTCAGTCTGCACTCCATAAAGTAGCTGTTTTGATATCCTGGCATCAGATATCATTCCGATGTCATTCAGACATGTCCTGCCCACCGGATCTGTGACTTTTGCAGCGATTTGTAGATGCTGGCGGTACAATGGCACAGCAGTTGAGTTGCTGCCTTACAGCGCCAGAGACCCAGGTTCCATCCTGACTACAGCTGCTGCCTGTACGGAGTTTGCATATTCTCCCCATGGCCTGCGTGTGTTTTCCCCAAGATCTTCAGCAGTTTCCACCCACACTTCAAAGACGTTGGTGGAAACTGAAGATCTTGGAGAAAACATACACAGGTTATGGGGAGAACATGCAAACTTGTAGGTTAATTGGCTTGGTATAAATGTAAAATTGTCCCTAGGATAAATTGTGTAGGACCGTGTTCCTGTGTGGGGATCGCTGGTCAGTGTGGATTTGGTGAGTGGAAGGGCCTGCTTCCCTGCTGTATCTCTAAAGTCTAAAGTCGAAAGATTGTCTGGGACCCAGTCTGTGTGTCTGAAATCCTGCCTTGCCACATGGTGTGAAGTACCCAACACTGATAAGTGATCTAGAAGTGATTAAGCCATCCGGCATGTCTGCTGTACACTGTCCATGTCTCGCAGACGCAGAGTGCGGTAGGCATGACAACAGCATGATGCATCTTCCGCCTGGGCTTCAGGATGATCCCTTTTCTTCCCACACTTCACTTCGCAGTCTTCTAAAACCATAATAACACAGAGAGCAATGGAATGTCGGTGGCAAGATAGATGTCCCCATTGTCCACTGACACAAGTGATTTTGGTTGACTGATGAACAAGGGCAATTAGTCTTAGTGTCAGAGAGTCGTAGAGACATACTGTGTGGAACAGGGCCTTTGGCCCAACATGCCCACACCGACCAACATGTCCCAGCTACACTAGTCCCACGTGCCTACGTTTGGCCCATTTCCCTCCAAACTGATCGTATCCATGTACCTGTCTAACTGTTTTTTTTAACTTTGCAATAATACCTGTCTCAACAACCTCCTCTGGCAGTTCATTCCTTACACCCATCTCCCATTGTGTAAGAAAAGTTACCCCTCAGGTTCCTATTAAATCTTAAACATCCTCTCCGGATCCTCTGGCTGTCTCCCACAATCCAAATATGTGCAGGATTGTAGGTTAATTCTGTAAAGGTGTCCCTAGGAAAGAACTAGTGTACGGGTGATTGCTGGTCGGTGTGGACTCGGTGGGCCAAAGGCCTGTTTCAAAGCTGTTTCTCTAATCTAAACAATGCCTGGATTGGAGTGCATCAGCACTATGGAGAGGTGGGACAAATTTGGACAGTTTTCTCTGGGCATGGGAGGCTGGGAGGGTTTTCTGATTGAAATATATAAAATCATGAGAGGCATAGATGGGTAGACAGTGAGTCGTTTCCCCAGGACGGAAATGTCAAATAGTAAAGGTTTAAGGTGAGAGAGGAAAAGTTTAAAGGCGATGTGCAAAGTAACTCTTTTGTACGCAGGGAGTGATATGCGCTTGGATTGAGCTGTCAGGGATAGTGGTGGAAGCAGATAAAACAGCAACGTTTAAGAGGCATTTATTCAGACACATGAGCAACAGGAGAGAGAGAGATTCACACCATGTGTCGGCAAATGGGAATCGTTAGATTGGCACCATGGTTATGACAGACATGCTAGGCTGAAGGGCCTGTTCTTGCGCTGTACTGTTCAAGAACACAAGAACACAAGAAAATAGGAGTAGGCCAACCGGCCCCTCGAGCCCGCTCCGCCATTCAATACAATCATGGCTGATCCTACCCCAACCCCCTTCCCACTATCGCCCTTCTTCCCACCCAAAAGAACCGTGTGATCTCCTGGGATAGGCGAAAAAACGGATAAAAACCCAGGCCAATTTCGGAAAAAAATCCGGGAAATTCCTCTCCAACCCCAAGCTAGGCGATCGAAACTTGTCCAGGAGATTACTCAGGTCTTACTATACTAACCATAGCTCATGTCCACTTCCCTGCCCGCTCCCCGTAACCCCTAATTCCCTTGTCTATTAAAAAACAATCTATTTCCGTTTTAAATTTATTTAACGTTCCTGCTTCCACAGCTCCCTGAGGCAGCGAATTCCACAGAATAACCACCCTCTGAGTGAAGAAGTTTCTCCTCATCTCAGTTTTAAAAGAGCCCCCTCTTATTCTAAGACTATGCCCCCTAGTTCTGGTCTCCCCGATCATCGGAAACATCTTTAGCGCATCCACCCGATCAAGGCCCCTCACGATCTTATACATTTCAATAAGATCGCCTCTCATTCTTCTGAACTCCAATGAGAAAAGTCCCAACCTACTTAACCTTTCCTCATATGTCAACCCCCTCATCCCTGGAATTAACCGTGTAAACCTTCTCTGCACTGCCTCCAGAGCAAGTACATCATTTCTTAAATATGGACACCAAAACTGCACACAGTATTCCAAATGCGGTCTTACCAATACTGTATACAGCTGCAGCAAAACCCTCCCTACTTTTATACTCTATCCCCCTGGCAATAAAGGCTAAGACTCCATTGGCCTTCCTAATCACTTGCTGCACCTGCATACTAACTTTTTGTGATTCCTGTACTAGTACCCCCAGGTCCCTTTGCGTTGTATTACCACGCAGCTCCTCCCCACTTAGAAAATAACTTGCCTTATGAATTTTTTTTCCAAAATGCATAACTTCACATTTATCAGTATTAAATTTCATCTGCCAAGTCGCTGCCCACTCTCCTAGCTTATCTATATCCTTTTGCAGGCTTTTTCTATCCTCCTCACTCCCTGCTTTTCCTCCCATTTTTGTGTCATCTGCGAACTTGGATACATTACACTTGGTTCCCCTCCTCTAAGTCATTTATATAAATTCAATGTAGAAAGGAACTGCAGGTATATATAGAAGATAAATACAAAGTGCTGGAGTAACTCAGAGGGTCAGGCAGCATCTCTGGAGAAAAAGGATGGGTAACGTTTTGGGTCGGGACCTCTCTTCAGACTCTCTCTTCTGTACTGTTCTATGTTCTACTAAGGATCCAGCATGATCAAATTCATCAAGAATTCTAGTTCCATTGAAAGCCCCACATTGCTCCCAAACAAACACACCTGATGCTCAATATTCTTTTCGAGATTGAAGTACAGAAGCTGCTAAAATCTGAAGCGTTCACAGTGCAGAAACAGGCCATATTTTTCTGGTCAATTTCTTTCTGCCTCATCTGCCTCCTCCTAAATACCTCAATGCTACTCATTCACAATGCTACCTTGTGGTACCCACACCTACACTGAATGGATCAAATGATTACTCATAGATTTCTCATTGAAGTTATTAGCATCTAATTCATATTTATGATTCTCAAACTTAGATTCCTCTTAAAATGAGAGCACCATTTCTAAATTTAATGCTGTTATTATTTTTCTGAAAAACAGGTGAGATGGCCAAATCCCTCCATTGCCTGCATATCCATGTGCCTATCTAAAAGCCTCATAAATGCTGCTATCATACCCGCCTTTACCACCAACACCTGGCAATGCACCCCACTCTCTGTGCAAAAAGGCTTGCCCTGTGCATTCCTTATAAATTTTGCCCCTCTCACCTTAAAGCTATGCCTTCTAGTCTTTGATATTTACATATTGAGAGGATGGTTCTGACTGTCTACCCTATCTATGTCTCTCATAATTTTATATATGTCTATCTGATCTCCCTGCAGCTACCAAGGCTCCAGAGAGAGAAAAAAAATCCAAGTATGTCCAAACTCTGCAAATAGGTCTGATAGTATTCTGGTAAGCCTCTTCTGCACCCTTTCCAAAACCTCCACATCCTTCCTGTTACATGCCAACCAGAACTACACACACTGTCCTCCAAATGCAGCCTCACCAAAATCCGATAATCTCTAAAGTGGTCCTTCCCTGTACAAGACCATTCCATCCACTCATTCTTTGTATCTCCTACTTTGACAAGTTTGTCTTAAACTATACTTACCATACTCGACATTTCACGGGACATTTTTAAAATGATATCTTGTTGTGTTAATATTTACCTCATATAACCCTTTTCTTTACAGTTTTCAGTTACGGAGATAGTCCTGGACTATGGCATTAAGGATGTGCAAAGTACCATTAAAGCTACATTTGGACCGACACTTTAGATTTGATTTAAGTTTATTTAAAAAAAATTGCTTTGATAAACTTGGTGCCGAAAAATTGCCATGGAGAGGAGATGTTAAAGACTGAAGCATCTGTCCCTTGTTGCCAAGAACAGGGTAGAATAATTTAAACCATTGCATGCTTCAGGACAAAAATTGAATTGAACTAAATTGCTTTAGTGCAAAGACGTTCTTGTATGTCAGCACTTCCTGGTGCCATCTCTTACTACCTACGGCCAGCAATGGAACGATTGTTATCAGTAATGTCATTCCTGACTGATAAAAGTCATTGACAGATAATGATCATCGGTGACCTAATGCCTTAGAGCAGAGCAAAGCCAAGTTTCTGCGCCAGTCAGCAACCTAGCCAGACTTGTTTTCTAAACAAAACAAAAACACAAAGTTATTTGCAAGGACAAAGGGAATTTTGAAATGATAATTGACCCCCACAGCTAAACCTATGTTAACAAAAGATTATTTTTTTTTACCACTTTGGCAGTGAACGTCAAGCAGCAAGTGAAAAATCAAAGAAATATTTAGATAGGTGAAAAAAGTACACAAATAGCATTCGGTTATTTGAGAATCAGTGGTGGGGAAGATGCTGGAGTCAATTATAAAAGACGAAATTGCTGAGCATTTGGATAGCAGTTACAGGATCATTCCGAGTCAGCATGGATTTACGAAGGAGAAATCATACTTGACAAATCTACTGGAATTTTTTGAGGATGTAACTAGGAAAATTGACAGGGGAGAGTCAGTGGATGTGGTGTACCTCGACTTTCAGAAAGCCTTCGACAAGGTCCCACATAGGAGATTAGTGGGCAAAATTAGGGCACATGGTATTGGGGGTAGGGTACTGACATGGATAGAAAATTGGTTGACAGACAGAAAACAAAGAGTGGGGATAAATGGGTCCCTTTCGGAATGGCAGGCAGTGACCAGTGGGGTACCGCAAGGTTCGGTGCTGGGACCCCAGCTATTTACGATATACATTAATGACTTAGATGAAGGGATTAAAAGTACCATTAGCAAATTTGCAGATGATACTAAGCTGGGGGGTAGTGTGAATTGTGAGGAAGATGCAATAAGGCTGCAGGGTGACTTGGACAGGTTGTGTGAGTGGGCGGATACATGGCAGATGCAGTTTAATGTAGATAAATGTGAGGTTATTCACTTTGGAAGTAAGAATAGAAAGGCAGATTATTATCTGAATGGTGTCAAGTTAGGAGGAGGGGGAGTTCAACGAGATCTGGGTGTCCTAGTGCATCAGTCAATGAAAGGAAGCATGCAGGTACAGCAGGCAGTGAAGAAAACCAATGGAATGTTGGCCTTCATAACAAGAGGAGTTGAGTATAGGAGCAAAGAGGTCCTTCTACAGTTGTACCGGCCCTGGTGAGACCGCACCTGGAGTACTGTGTGCAGTTTTGGTCTCCAAATTTGAGGAAGGATATTCTTGCTATGGAGGGCGTGCAGCGTAGGTTCACTAGGTTGATTCCCGGAATGGCGGGACTGTCGTATGTTGAAAGGCTGGAGCGATTGGGCTTGTATACACTGGAATTTAGAAGGATGAGGGGGGATCTTATTGAAACATATAAGATAATTAGGGGTTGGACACATTAGAGGCAGGAAACATGTTCCCAATGTTGGGGGAGTCCAGAACAAGGTGCCACAGTTTAAGAATAAGGGGTAGGCCATTTAGAACGGAGATGAGGAAGAACTTTTTCAGTCAGAGAGTGGTGAAGGTGTGGAATTCTCTGCCTCAGAAGGCAGTGGAGGCCAGTTCGTTGGATGCTTTCAAGAGAGAGCTGGATAGAGCTCTTAAGGATAGCGGAGTGAGGGGATATGGGGAGAAGGCAGGAACGGGGTACTGATTGAGAGTGATCAGCCATGATCGCATTGAATGGCGGTGCTGGCTCGAAGGGCTGAATGGCCTACTCCTGCACCTATTGTCTATTGTCTATTGTCTATAATTAAGGTGCAATAATTTTCAATGTTTAAAGGTTTAAAGGTGTTTGGGTTGCTGTTTAAAGGTTGCTGTTTCCATGGTGTAAATAGAATAGCTTGTCAGTGATTTGAATGTGTGCTATTTCACCCAATTTCAAAAAAGACCAGGCCAAGGATTTTACAGCCAACTAAAACCAAAATATCAAATGGATGACCCATCGCTAGAGTCAAGAGTCTAGTGTGTTCAATTGTCACAGGTACTGGGAGTGGAATAGTGACCTTCATACTTGCCACAGCTTTACAGGCACACTAAACCTGGATCACATCACTCCAGTTCTGAGGTCTTTACACTGGCTTCCAGTCTGTCAAAGAATTGATTTCATAATACTACTGTTGGTTTATAAAGCACTGAATGGTTCAGGGCCAAAATACATTTCTCATCTTCTGCTACATTATGAACCATCCAGACCTCTCAGGTCGTCCGGGACAGGTCTGCTTTCTGACCCCCAGAGTCAGAACTAAACATGGAGAAGCAGCGTTCAGTTTTTATGCATCACATATATGGAACAAACTCCCAGAAAACTGCAGACCCGCTGCAACTCTCAGTTCTTTTAAATCGAGGCTGAAGACTTTTCTGTTTGACGCTGCCTTTTATTAAATGAAATAATTATTCATTTCTTACACTGCACTGTAACTTTTATTCTTGGATTTTATACCTGCCTTGTTCTATTTTAGCTTGTTTTTATTTTTTCTATTCTCTTTAATGACTGTTTTTAATTGCTTTTAATTGCTCTTTTTATGTTTTATGTAAAGCACTTTGAATTGCCTTGTTGCTGAAATGTGCTGTATAAATAACCTGCCTTGCCTTGCCTAAATACAACAATGCAACAAAAGATAAATATATAATAAACTAGACCAAGTAGACCCGTTGGGCCCAAACCTCTCCTGCATTGGTGCAGCACCCTCTCCTCCCCCACTCCCCTCTCCCCCCTCCTCTCTCCCCCTCCCTCCACCCCCCTCCCCCTCCCTCCTCCTCCCCCTCCCCATCCCTCCCCCTCCCCATCCCTCCCCTTCCACACCCCCTCCCTCCTCCCCTCCTCCCCCCTCCCTCCCCCTCCCTTCCCCACCCTCCTCCTCCTCCCCCCTCCCTCCATCCTCCCCCCCCTCCCTCCATCCTCCCCCTCCTCCCCCTCCCCCCCCCCCCCTCCCCCCCCCCCCCCCCACTCCATCCCCTCAAGCCCCCTTATCTTCCCTCCTCTCCTCCCCTCCCTCCCTGGGTGATAGATTTAAACGTTAAAATGTGAATAACTAAAAACACCAATTTCAATAAATCTACTTGCATTACCATTAAAGCGATGATGGTGAGTAAGGTGGGCCTAACATTGTCACACTATCGTGTACCGTTTTGGCTGTAGTTCGATCACAAACAAACGAGAGTTTTAGTATATAGATTATCAGTTAGAGAAAAGCCAAAGTACAATGTGAGGGGTTATGGGGAGAAGGCAGGTGAATGGGGTTTTGGAGGGAGAGATAGATCAGCCATGATTGAATGGTGGAGTCGACTTGATGGGCCACATAGAAACATAGAAAATAGGTGCAGGAGTAGGCCATTCGGCCCTTCGAGCCTGTACGCACCGCCATTCAATATGATCATGGCTGATCATCCAGCTCAGTAACCTGTACCTGCCTTCTCTCCATACCCCCCTGATCCCTTTAGCCACAAGGGGAGTGGGGGGAGAGGGGAGTGGGGGAGGAGAGGGTGCTGCACCAATGCAGGAGAGGTTTGGGCCCAACGGGTCTACTTGGTCTAGTTTATTATGGCATGGCCTAATTCTGCTCCTGTCACTTAATGACCGTTTGTGCAAGTCCAGTAGTGCAAAGTCTGTAGTAGTTTGGTGCTGAGGTAGGGTTGTGCTTGGGGTTGTGGAGGGTGGTTCAAGAAACTGATGGCTGACACAAGAAGCCTTTTCTTGAATCTGGAGTCAAAGGTCCTCAGGCTTCTTTGTTGACTTTCTGATGATAGCAGTGGGAAGAGAGCGAGGCTAGCATGGGACTTTGATGATATTAGCTACCTTCTGGATCCAGCACTTCGTATAGAGGCCTCTGTTATCAGGCTTCCGAACGGTCCTTCCATTAGCTGGGGTGCAGGCCCGATTCTCCAACCTATTTTGCTGCAGACATTGGGCTTTTTCCCGGAACTGTTACGCTGCAACACTATATTCTGCACTTTGGTATTTTGCCCTTCACCCTACCTGCTATGCTTGTGTTTGGCTCGATTGTATTTATGTATATTATTATTTGTTTTAATTGGACAACGAGACTCGGTACACACGAGACCCGGGCTCGATCCCGACTACTGCCTGTATGGAATTTGTAACCGCGTGGATTTTTTCCGAGATCTTCGGTTTCCTCCCACACTCCAAAGATGTACAGGTATGTAGGTAAATTGGCTTGGTATAAATGTCAATTGTCCGTGGTGTGTGTAAGATAGTGTAAACGGTCGGTGTGGACTCAGTGGGCTGAAGGGCCTGTTTCCGCGCTGTATCTCTAAGCTAAGCTAAAATAAACTAAGTCAAAAAATCCAATCCAACAAATTAATGCCCAATCAGACTACCCTCTAACCTCAGTGAAGCAAAGAGTGCTATCAATTGGGATTATTTACCTGCTCACTGAAGACCTGATTAGGCTTTGCTAGGATCTGTCCTTGGATCATCATAGCCTTGGACTGAAGAGATGAATTCCAAACGTGAGGAGAGAATCACTGGTCTGAACATCACAAAGCCCTGGTAATGTTAAAAACAATGGACTTCAAGGGGAAAACTCTCCCAAGGCAGGAATTGTGTCTCACACAAAGACATTTGGTTGGGTTTTGTTGGAGATCAATTATCCCAGCTCTATAACATCAGTAATGGTTCCTCAAGGCATTGGCTGAAGCCCAACCATCTTCAGTCATTTCAACAGTGGTCTTGCCTCTACCTGATGGTCAATAGGGATATTTACTGATGATTACATGGTCCATCCACATCTACAAAGGAGAACCAATTAGGGTACATTTTACAGCTCTAAAGAGAGTACAGGAAGAGAGAAACTTGGATATAAATGTGCAAAGAGCCTTGATTGCAACAGAATATATTGCAAGTGGTTTGAGAAGAATATGGGATCCCTAGCTTCCTAAATCAAGGCATTGCATGCAAGAGCAATGACGTTATGCTTGTCATGCATAAAACACAAATTAGTACACTGGAGATTCAAGGAAGTACAGATGGTGGAACCTTCAGCAAAACACAAAATGCTGGATTAACTCAGCTGGTCAGGCGGCATCAATGGGGGGAAAGGATAGGTGATGTTTTGGGCCGGGTGCCTTCTTCAACCTGATTGTAGTGTTGGGAGGGGGGAGGGGGAGAAAGCTGTGGATGGGACCAAACCTGACAAGTGATAGGCGGATATAGGTGAGGTAGGTGCACAATCAGAGCAATGCATGCAAAATTAATCAGCACACTTTAGGAAGAATGTCGACATCGGAGGAGGGGGGGGGGTTGCAGAAAAGATTTTCTTAAATAGTTTCTTGAGAAGCTGAGATGTTCTCCGTGAAGCAATGAAGGTTGAGAAGTGATTCATTCATGACGCTTTCAGATAAGGCAATTGTTACCATGAGTGGATGGATGAAGGACCAGGAAATGCAACTTCAACATTTTGAGCAAGTGATATAAATCGGACTCAGGAGAAAGAAAACATTTTTATACAAAAATAGTTATAACTGGAGCTCAATGTCTGTAAGTATGGTGGAACAGAAGCAATTGGAACTTTTAAGAGAAATTAAAATAGGCATTGAGTGAGGATATGTTGCTGAGTTGTAGGAACAAGAACCTAAGGGATTAATTTTCTAGGAGCCAACATCGACTCAATAAGCCTAATGACCTTTCCCTATGCAATAATAATTCTACATAAAGTGCCTGTTATTTAGGAGTTGTATTAACCACGAGGATGTTTAGTGGCTAATGTGTTCAGAAAAGTATATACGGAGACAGAACATTTGAACAATCTAACACTTGTTTTCTTTAATAGAATCCCGATCAACCTATTTCTTTCTGTTTTACTTTTCCCATCTGCTGGTGTCATATTGAAGGATAATGGAATATTTTCTTGTCTTTCAATTTTCTAAAGGTGAGATGGTCATCAATTGTGCATTGTGGTGTCAGCATCTCCGATGCTTCACTCGCCACCTTAAGCCCTACCTCCTTATTGTTATTATTTGGTGTTGTGGAATATTGATGACTTTGGTTAAGGCAAATGACAGTCGCATGCATTTTTATTAACCAGTTTATTGACCTTCCCTGAAGGCTCCACCAACAGTGGGGGACAGAGAGAGAGAGAGAGAGGGAGAGATAACTTTTAACTTTTAACAGTTAAGATTGTTAACTTTTATAACTCCAGGGACTAAATTTTGTCTTCTCTATATTAACTTATTAACTTTATTTATATGCTGTAACTGTAATTCTTTTTTGTGCACAATCCGCAGGCATTGCCACTTTTATTTCACTGCACATCGTGTGTGTGTATGTGACAAATAAACTTGACTTGACTTGACTTGAGAGATTGAGAGTCCACACAAAGTCCACAAAGAGACGGCACTGGGCCTATACTTGCTGGAGCTTGAAAGGATGAGGGGGGGATCCTCATTGAAACATACTGAATAGTGAAAGGCCTGGATAGAGTGGATGTGGAGAGGATGTTTCCACTACTAGTGGGAGAATCTAGGACCAGAGGCGATAGCCTCAGAACAAAAGGACGTACTTTTGGAAAGGAGGTGAGGAGGAAGTTCTTTAGTCGGAGGGTGGTGAAACTGTGGAATTCATTGCCACAGAAAGCTGTGGGGGCCAAGCCAATGGATATTTTTAAGGAGGCCGCAATTTACTACATAGTGAAAATGACTGGAATTACAGTGAGGTTTGCTTTGTGCAAAATATGCACAGCAATTTCGACTTTAGAGAGATACAGCGTGGAAACAGGCCCTTCGGCCAACCGAGTCCACACCGACCAATGATCATCCCCATACACTAGCCCCATCCTACACACAAGGGACAATTTACAATTTTTTACCAAAGCCATTTTAGCCGACAAACCCGTTTGTCTTCGGAGTGTGGGAGGAAACCGAAACACCTGGAGGAAACCCCCTTGGTCATAAGGAGAACCTAAAGACAGTAGCCCAAGTCAGGATCAAACCTGGGTCTTTGGCACTGTAAGGCAGCAACTCTACTGGCGAGCCACTGTGCCACTGTCTTTGACCTTATAATCTTAAGCTATGAAGAGTTACGTACACTTCAAAAACTCCAGTAAATGTGAGGCAAATTAAAAATATATATTTGATAAGGATAACAAATCACTTACATTTGATGAGAGCACTGTTTTCTCACACATTGATTCTTCTGTGGCAAGAAGATGTTTCATAATTAATGAGCCCAGGGCCAATGCTTAGGGAACCATGTCAGAGTCTAGTTTTGAGCAGTGATCAATCGACCACTGGTCTCTCCGGACTGACAATCCGCAATCTGCTGTTGAAAATAAAAATCAGTAACGCTTAACTCTGGCCTTTTCAAACACAAAGCAGGCCAGCCGCCACGTGGCTAAGAACGCATTGACTCAAAACACCGACGAGAGGCAAAAGTTCTTATAGAGGCGCACAAAATCACGAGGGGAATTGCTAGGATTAATGCACTGACTTTTACTCGGGGTAACAAACACCAGGGAACGTAGGTTTAAGTTGAGAGGGGAAAGATTTAATAGGAACCTCAAGGGCAACATTTTCACTCAGAAGGTAGAGTTTAGGGTTTAGAGATACAGTGCAGAAACAGGCCCTTTCGGCCCACCAAGTCCGCGCCGACCAGAGGTCCTTCTGCAGTTGTACAGGGCCCTAGCGATACCGCACCTGGAGTACTGTGTGCAGTTTTGGCCTCCAAATTTGAGGAAGGATATTCTTGCTATTGAGGGCGTGCAGCGTAGGTTTACTAGGTTAATTCCCGGAATGGCGGGACTGTCGTATGTTGAAAGACTGGAGCGATTAGGCTTGTATACACTGGAATTTAGGATGAGAGGAGATCTTATCGAAACGTATAAGATTATTAAGGGGTTGGACACGTTAGAGGCAGGAAACATGTTCCCAATGTTGGGGGAGTCCAGAACAAGGGGCCACAGTTTAAGAATAAGGGGTAGGCCATTTAGAACTGAGATGAGGAAAAACTTTTTCAGTCAGAGAGTTGTGAATCTGTGGAATTCTCTGCCTCAGAAGGCAGTGGAGGCCAATTCTCTGAATGCATTCAAGAGAGAGCTGGATAGAGCTCTTAAGGATAGCGGAGTCAGGGGGTATGGGGAGAGGGCAGGAACGGGGTACTGATTGAGAATGATCAGCCATGATCACATTGAATGGCGGTGCTGGCTCGAAGGGCCGAATGGACTCCTCGTGCACCTATTGTCTATTATCTATTGACCAGCAATCCCCGCATATTTAAGGCCCCCCCCTCGGCAATGGCTGACCATGGGTGATGCATCCTGGTTGTTGGCTGCTTGCTCCAAACCTCGGCTGGAGCAGCGTTGATGTGTGGGTCGGATGCAAGCCTGGGCGATGTCACGTGAAGGACAGGCTGTTGCCCGTGCAGCACGTCCCCCTCTTCACATCGCTGATCCATCCAAAGGAACAGCAGGGCCATTACAGTTTGGCACCAGCGCCATCACAGGGGCTGCCAGAACGAGGTCGTAGACAACGACGGACTGCCTTAGGGACTCCCACTCCGGTTTTTACTTGAGGTTTACTCCTGGAGCCTTTTCCATGACTGGATATGGCCACAAGGCAGTGGTGGTTTTAGATCAGAGTTTTCCCTCTCCTAGATGGACTGCCTTCCCAGGCTGACGAGCCTCATCTGCCTCAGACTCGTGGGGGCTGGAACGTCTACCTTCCCGTCTGTAGCACCTGCCCACTGCAGCCTTCATCCACCTTCCCAGCCGCTGTGACGCTCCACTAAAGTCAGCCGTCACCCTCCAACTGTTCCACCGTTGAGGTCTTGGTTGGATCTCTCTTTGTCAGGGACCTCCCCCTCGACCTTACCGCCATGGGTGACCCTACCAGGAGCGTAGCTCCAGACGGCATCGCTCTCAGGATCACAGGACCACACAAGCTTCTCCACCAGGGCAAGGTGACAATCCACACATATTAACACTATCCTATACCCATTTGAGACAATTTTTACATTTACCAAGCCAAGTTCGGTATTTCGACTGAGCATGCGCAGGTCATAGGTCGCAGGGGCATAACATTCTCGCCGGCTGATCTGCTGCGTGTCAACAAACCTTCATTTCATCCGTATTTTCCAGTTTTGCTTCATAAAGGTAAGAAAATACTGCTTTCAAAACTGTGTGTTGAAGGTGTATATATGGTTCATTTGTACAAAACTACGATGATTTTGTAGGTTTTATTGTTTTCTGCTTCAGCGAGTAAGCAAGATAGTGACTGAATAACAAGGATTTTTAATTGTTCTTTGTTTTGGAGGGGGAGGGGGTGGAGAATGAAATGAAATGCATGATTTCTATAACTATCAAGAGACGTCTGAATGAGTCATGGTTGTAAAGACTAAAATAAATACAATGCACCATAAAAAGTTCCTAAAAAGGCAACTTATTTACATCGGCGAAACCAAAAGTAGGCTCACGATCGCTTCGTTCAACACCTGCGTTGGCCAATCTGATCTCCCGGTGGCCGAGCACTTCAACTCCCCCTCCCATTCCCAGTCTGACCTTTCTGTCATGGGCCTCCTCCAGTGCCATAGTGAGGCCCACCGGAAATTGGAGGAACAGCACCTCGTATTACACCTGGGCAGCTTGCAGCCCAGTGGTATGAACATCGACTTCTCCAACTTTAGATAGTTCCTCTGTCCCTCTCTTCCCCTCCCCCTTCCCAGATCTCCCTCTATCTTCCTGTCTCCACCTATATCCTTCCTTTGTCCCGCCCCCCTGACATCAGTCTGAAGAAGGGTCTCGTCCCGAAACGTCACCCATTCCTTCTCTCCTGAGAGGCTGCCTGACCTGCTGAGTTACTCCAGCATTTTGTGAATAAATACCTTCGATTTGTACCAGCATCTGCAGTTATTTACTTATACTGGTGTAACTCAACTGGTCAGGCAGCAATTCTGGAAAACATGGATGGTCTGAAGAAGGGTACTGACCTGAAACTCCATCATATCCATGTTCTCCGGAGATGCTGCTTGACCCACTGAGTTACTCCTGCACTTTGTGTCTTTAGATGTTGACTCACTACTCATCATTTTGAGCTCGGATATTATCCACGGGAAGTGCCCCATTATTGCATTCACAGTCGTACATGGTGAAGGTTTGCCAAACAAGCTAGCAAATACAAAAAAAACCTCCAGAGAAGTAGGACACAGAGAGTTAAAAGCCTTCAGAAGTGGATTTCAAGCATTAAATGTGACAAACTACCATATAAATGACACGGTGGATTTATAAGTAGCTGCTTTAAATAAGGCTACAACCTCCTTAGCTTTATCCTGTATGTCTGCCATAACTTAACCGGCCGCTTTTCAAACCTGACATTTAATCAATGGTTGTAAATCACATTGGAGCCTTATTATTGCTTAATTCATTAATCCAATCAAGCCGAATGAAATTCTGTTAGATAAGCAGAGCAGTGCAGGTTTTGTAGTTTGGGGTCAGGAACAGGGATGTGGATAATAACGAGATCAAAGACAGATATACAGCACTGAAGAACAGGGTTCAAAGGCAGAAGCAGGGAAGGTTTACCAATTAACCGTCTGTTGTAAATTATGATAGTAAACATCTTTCTTTTGGTCTATCCTGTCTATGACAGAGACGATGGTTAATCCTGCACCATACATAGTTATGTGCCCCTTCTATGCTAGTGGGATGTCTAATTTTATGTTAAATTGATTTTGAGCGGTTGGGCTCCAGAAGAACTCTAATACATTAAAGAGAGAAGTATTGTTCACTCAACTCTTTGTATTCCTTAAGGGCGATTTTTTAGGGATTGCCGGCGACTGTCATGGTCGTAGCAGGTCTCCGAAAAACCTGCGACTGGACCCCCCTACGACAATGTCTACGACAAGCTACAACAACCTACCACCCAGTCGACGGCAAGCTACGGCAAGCTACTGACAACCGGCGATCCAATCGTCGTGAGTAGGACGTCCACCTGCGACCACACCTACGACGACCTACGACCACACAGGCGGCAACCTACGACAACCGAAGTCAACCTACGTCCACCCGCGACAAACTACGACATGCTATGACCCTGTCGGTGACGACTGAAGACAACTGAAGACAATTCACGTCATTTTGGCCTCTGGCTTTGATGCCGGTACCTGTCGCCGGTTGACGTAGGTTGACGTAGGTTGTCGCCAATGGAATTCACTGAAGTCAGCACCGGCGACATCCTACGTCACCTGGCGACAACCTACGACAGCACCTACGTCAGGAGATGTCAAGCTACACTCATTGGCGTCAAACCCACTGTCGCTGAAAAATTCTCAACTTTCTTCCTTAGACTCCTTCCAGAACTACTGTTGGAGAGAGGAAGAGAACATCTTCAAAGTAGGCAAATCCTGAGGAGATGTTGCAGTGGAGCAAGCCAAAAGGTAGAAATAAAGAACTGCAGATGCTGGTTTATACCAGAGATTTACACAAAGTGCTGGAGTAACTCAGCGGCTCAGGCAGCATCTCAGGAGGAAAAGATGTTGGTCCCGACCCGAAACGTTACCTATCCTTTTCCTCCAGAGATGCTGCCTGACCTGCTGAGTTACTCCAGCACTTTGTGTCTATCTTTAGTATTGTACTATTCCTGAGCTTTGGACTTGAAATCAAATTCATTCAGCAGACGTAATGGGATTTAAATGTGTGTCTCTTAATGACCTTTGAATGCTTGTTCAGCTACTTAACTACTAAGTTACTGTACCATAGAACTTTGGTCTTCAGTGTAGGACTGCTTAGATAAGCATCCTTGTCAGTGTCTGGTTCATTTTGGTCTCATTAGTGGAATATGGCTGTCATTGATGTGCATGTCCTTAAGAGTGCTAGAGTAACTCAGCAGGTCAGGCAGCATCTCTGGAGAATATGCATTGGTGTCCCCCACTCTCTCATCTTTACTGTGGATGTTCAATCACTCGACATTTCCATCCCCCACCAGGAAGGTCTTAAAGCACCTCGGTTTCTTCCCCGAACGCAGACCCAGCCACTTTCCCTCTAAAAACATTCTCTTCTGCCTAGCAGAGCAGGTCCTTACTCTTAACAACTCCTCCTTCGATTCCTCCCACTTTCTCCAAATCCAAGGCGTAGCGATGGGAATTTCACGATGTTTCCGAAGACGGTGTAATCTCGACCTGACTCGGCATTGTCGTGGTCATTGTCGTCGGGTAAAAGAAAATTTTGCCGATCTGCTACGACTTTGACAGTTGCCGGCAGTCGGCAAAAAAATCGCCTAAGTGGGACAGGCCCTTTAATTGCCCACCGCCAGGAATTTGATTAGATTGAAAGATTAATTGAAAGACACAGCATGGAAATAGGCCCACCGGCAACTGCCGGCGACTGTCAAAGTCGTAGCAGATCGCCAAAATGTTCTTTTACCCGACGACAATGACCACGACAATGCCGAGTCAGGTCGAGATTACACCGTCTTCGGAAACATCGCAAAATTCCCACGCTGTCAATGCTTCTCCGGCTTCCTAATTTTCGCTGAAATCACTGACAAGTCGGTAAATACTTGAGAGTTTTGAACTATAACATCATTTTAACCACCTTGCTCTCATAGAAACATAGAAACATATAGAAAATAGGTGCAGGAGTAGGACGTTCGGCCCTTCAAGCCAGCACCGCCATTCAATATGATCATGGCTGATCATCCAGAATCGGTACCCCGTTCCTGCTTTCTCCCCCATATCCTTTGATTCCGTTAGCCCTAAGAGCTATATCTATATCTCATGTTCTCACTGGTTCTACATTATCCCACTTTCACGATTAGAAAACTATATCTGGGATAACATTCCGGTATCTTTAAAAGAACACAGGAACACAGGAGCAGAGATAGGTCACCAAGCCTCTCAGGCCTGCTGCACTATTCAATTCGGGATTCAGGATTCAGGATATCTTTATTTGTCATCCAAAAAACAAGTCTTTTAGACGAGATTTCGTCACCCACAGTCCAACAATAAGAGCAATAAAATAAGCAAATTACACAACCCCAACCAACACAAAACACACACAAAAAAGAAACATCCATCACAGTGAGTCTCCTCCAGTCCCCTCCTCACTGTGATGGAAGGCCAGAATGTCTTTTCTCTTCCCTGCCGTCTTCTCCTGCGGTTAGGCTGTTGTACTTGCCACGTTCCAGGTTGATTTATATTGGTCTCAACCCCCTTCTCTATGCCAGTTCTCCATTACCATCACTTCTCTGATTTTTCAAATATTTACCCATTTTACCTTAAATATTTTTAATCATCTTAATCCACCAATTTCAGGGAAGAGAATTCCAGACGTTTGCAGCCCTCTGAGTGAGGGAACTTCGGCACAATGTCTGTGTCGCTTGTAAGCGTGTTTTCTCATATCTTTTAGTGAGGGGTGTTACTGTCTGACTGAAGAAGGGTCCTGACATGAAATTTCACCTATCCATGTTCTTCTGAGATGCTGCCTGACATCTCTGCCTGCCTGAGATGCTGCCTGACCCATTGAGTTACTCCAGCACTTTGTGTCCGATTGTGTAAACCAGTATCTACAGTTCCTTGTTTCTACATGTTACTGTCCTTAGCTGGCATGACCTAATACGTGACTCTAGTATTAGACCCCTTCCAACTTCTGGAAACTACAATATTTTCCTCATAGACAAAAGGGTGCTGGTACATATGATTAATAAACAAATATGTCACGAAGACAGTTAACAAAATAATGATGTTTAACTTTTTATAGATGCCGGTATGCTGAACCAAAATGTGTAGGAATGAACTGCAGATGCTGGTTTAAACCAAAGGTAGACACAAAATACTGGAGTAACTCAGCGGGACAGGCAGCATCTCTGGAGAGAAGGAACGGGTATCGTTTCGGGTCAAGACCCTTCTTCAGACCCTTCTGAAGAATCGTTCCCCATCCCCCACCATCTTGCTACCCCAGGAACCTTGATGTAACCTTGATGGTCTCCTTTGCAACGGTCAGAAGCATTTAACCTGTAAGATTGTCACGGTAAAATAGTGAGCAGCAGGAGCGAAACATATCTTGTCTTGTCATGTAGGGTTAGTTCCACCACTGGTTCCAATGATCCTCAGACTCCTTTACTTTTCCACACCTCTTGCCTTAGTCCAAGACTTCCCCACGATTAACCATCCTGTTACGTCACCAACTACAAACTTACTGCTTTGCCTCCTTGTGAATGACTATAAAACTGCCGTTACATTGAAGTGGCTATGTGGGAATAAGTTGAAGTCTGTAACTAACGAAATAAATATAAAAGGCTAGCATCGCGTGATTTTCTCTGCTTGAACCCTAAGTTGATTAATTTTGTATTTCATTTCAATTCATCTATGGAGCGCAAGAATGGGACACAAAAGTGGGTGCTCAAAATATACTGAATCTCCTCCAGAAGTTAATCAGGTTAATTGTGAGTGGTTTTCCAGCAGTCTATCAAAAAATAGGTTTATACCTTGAAAGTAGAAACGGCTCCTCAAAATTTGAATACCCTATTCAAAATGAGAAGATAAGGAAAGGCACCAAATGCCTGAGTAACTCAGTGGATAAGGAACACAGGATCCTTCCTGGCCCACCCACACATTGGAAGTGAAAGTCGATATTGCATTAAAATTGAGAAGATGGGTAATTCATTCCACATCATAGTTTTTTGGAAGACGTTTTTCCAATTTCTTTTTGAATAATAGGCCACGAATAACTAGTTTTATAATCAATATTGGTTAGTATTTTAGATCTATCCCTCTTACATATTTTTATTATAAAAAGCAAAATTTTTACATTTATATATATATATATAATTTCTTTCGGTTTTTTATACCGAATGACAATAAAGTTCTGTTATACTGTTATACTGTTAATATCTTTGAGTTGAAAGATTAGCTATTTTACTTAATGATAACAGAATTGGCTGAGAATTTCTTTGCTGGTCAGTTACGTAGAGCTTGTATGGAAAATTGCAAAAGTTTCATAACCACATTATTTTCCAATATGATAATACTCATATCGTGAGCAGTTCTGGGTCCCATGTATGAGGAAGGATATGCTGTGGTTGGAGAGGGTCCAGAGTTGGTTTGCGAGAATGATCCCAGGAATGAGTGGATTAACATATGATGACTGTTTGATAAGGCACTGGGCCTATACTCGCTGGAGTTTAGAAGGATGAGGGGGGACCTCATTGAAACTTACCGAATAGTGAAGGGCCTGGATAGAATGGATGTAGAGAGGATGTTTCCATTAGAGGGAGGGTCTAGGACCAGTGGCCATAGCTTCAGAATAAAAGTATGTACCTTTAGAAAGATGAGGAGGGATTTCTTTAGTCAGAGGGTGATGAATCTGTGGAATTCATTGCCACAGACGGCTGTAGAGGCCGTCAATGGATATTTTTAATGCAGAGGTTGACAGCTTTTGTTTCATAAGTTCATAAGTTGTAGGAGCAGAATTAGGCCATTCGGCCCATTGAGCCTACTCTGTCATTGAATCATGACTGACACTAAATGCTGGAGTAACTCAGCAGGTTAGGCAGCATCTCTGGAGAAAAGGAATAGGAGATGTTTCGGGTTGAGACCCTTCTTCAGACTGAGGCAGGGGAAAGGGGAATGAGAGATATAGACCTGTCTGTATTCGGTTTAAACCAGCATCTGCAGTTCCTCCCTACACGTTCAGTCATGGCTGATCTTTTTTCCCCTCTCAACCCCATTCTCCTGCCTTCTCCCCATAACCCCTGACACCCGTACTAATCAAGAATCTGTCAAACTCCACCTTAAAAACATCCATTGTCGGCCTCCACATCCTTCTGTGGCAATGAATTCTGGATCAACAGGCCTCCTTCTAAGTAAATATGGGGACTAAGTCCTTCATATCTGGAATACATTTAGTGACTCTTCTCTGCATTATCTTCAAGGCAAGTATAGTGATCTCGACCCAAAACGTCACCCATTTCCTCTCTCCTAGATGCTGCCTGACCTGCTGAGTTACTCCAGCATTTTGTGATACCTTCGATTTGTACCAGCATCTGCAGTTATTTTCCTACAAAACTATACGTGATATTCCAGGTGGGATTTCACTAAAGTCCTTGATAGTTGTTTCAAGACTCTCATACTTTTGTACTCTTGCAGTGGAGGTTGGTCCCCAACTATTTGCTTGCTGAACCTGCATGCCAACCTCCTGCTAGCTCGCAATCAGAGGACCTTAGGGAAGTAGTGCAAAATCAGTTGACCTTAGCCTCTCCCCACTTGTTTAGCTTCAGAGCACATCTCCCCCTGACAGGTTTTGAAAGCTACACGATTTAAATAAATGAAAGCAATCATATCCAATCTGCAAAATAATACATTTTAATAAACACTAAATTGTAATTACTTACACTTCAACCATAACTTGTGGGTCACTCGGATTGCCAATTAAAATAATGTCTTGATCGCGTTAATGTAAAGCATCAGCCTAACTAATATCTGGTTGTAGGCACCAAGGCAATTATTGCTCAAACTGGCTAATACTTACAATCAGTTTGGTTGACCCCGTGTTAAGTATTTTAATTCAAAATCGCTTTCATTTGATACTTTATTAAAGTGCAATTTTCTACAGAATTAAATCTCATTACTGGCTACTTCAAATTTAAATGTGATATTAAACATTGCAAAGAAAATTAAAATAGAGAAAGTTTGGACAGAAAATAAAGTCGTTCACTTGGCCTCTTACCGAGTATTTGGTTATTTTAAATCCTTCTGAATTGTGGTCATGAGTTTATAATCATGTGTGTCGCCATTAATTTTGATATCACTTTAACTGCTTTCTTGCTCCCAATTTGAAAGTCTGAGATATTCTATTCAGAAGCACACTTTAGAACTAGCAAAGAGTCTCGGATCTGAAATGATTCCACAAATGTTACTGAGTGTTTCCTGCATTTTCTGTTTACGTTCAATTTTTGTATGGTGCCCTTGATGGAGTGGAAACGTTCTCAGCATTTCACCAAAGCATTGCCAAATGTGAGCTCTGTTTCTCCTTCCACAAATGCTGCCTGACCTGATGAGTATTTCCTGCATTTTCTGTTGACGTTCAATTAGTCTGGTGCCCTTAACGGAGTAGAAACGTTCTCAGCATTTCACTACGGCATTGCCAAACAGAGCACTGAGTCACTTAAGTAGATATTAAAATGGGGGGCAAGGGATGCTGAAGGTTCTGAAAACTGGAGGCAATAACAAACTGCTGGAGGAACTAAATGGGTTGTAGCATCTATGGAGAAGAGGGTGAGTCGACATTTTGGGTCGAGACCTTGCATCAGGGTTTTGTTGTTTGTTCCAGTTCTTCCAGCATGTCTAGGTTAGGTTTAGGTTTATTATTATCATGAGCACTGTGGTACAATGAAAAGCTTTGTAATTACTGACACTTCAACCATAACTTGTGGGTCACTTTTGCATGCCATCCAATCTGATCAGATGATACTATACTTAAATACAATCAAGTCAAACTAGGATCTGGTTAGGATCTACATAGAGCAAAGGAGGAGATACTGAGTGCAGGATATTGTTTCTCCAGCATTTTGTGACTATCTGCAGGATATAGTTCTCAGCATTGTAGCGTATTAGTCCCATGGACAAAGTCCAAGGTCAGCAATGGGGCTGAGGTGAATCAAAGAGCACCATAGCTGATGGAAGGACCATTCAGAAGCCAGTTTGTTTACGCTCCTTTCTCAGTTGCTGCTTGACGCGCTGAGATCCTTCAGCAGTTTTCTCAAAGCAGGTGAAATGTGCAGGAAGGAAATGCATTGTAGATGCTGGTTTATACTAAAGACAAACACAAAATGCTGGAGTAACTCAGCGGGACAGGCGGCATCACTGGAGAGAAGGAATGGGTGACGTTTCGGATCGAGACCCTTCTTCAAAAGTGTCTCGACCCGAAACGTCATCCATTCTTTCTATTAAAGCAGGTTGCTAGAAGTTTCTTCAAAGAGAAATGTCTTAACCTTCTTAAAGAAGGAAAAAAGGAAGCAGAAAAGCAGATGGATTCTAAGAGGGAAATCTAAAGCTCAGGGTCTTGTGGCTTGAGTACATAGCTGCAAATATTGACATGTGATGAAAGAATGGGACGACTGGGCTTGTATTCACTGGAATTTAGAAGGATGAGAGGGAACCTTATCGAAACATATAAAATTCTTAAGGGATTGGACAGGCTAGATGCAGGAAAAATGTTCCCGATGTTGGGGGAGTCCAGAACCAGGGGTCACAGTTTAATAATAAGGGGTAGGCCATTTAGGACTGAGATGAGGATTTTTTTTTTAACCCAGAGAGTTGTGAATATGTGCAATTCTCTGCCACAGAAGGCAGTGGAGGCCAATTCACTGGATGTTTTCAAGAGAGAGTTAGATTTAGCTCTTGGGGCTAAAGGAATCAAGGGATATTGGGAAAAAGCAGGGACGGGGTACTGATTTTAGATGATCAGCCATGATCTTATTGAATGGGGGTGCTGGCTCGAAGGGCCGAATGGCCTACTCCTGCACCTATTTTGTCTATGTTTCTAAATGATAGAGCTAATAAATTGAAGGATAAGCAACAGACAAGAATTATAAAAGTGCAAATACCTCAATGGGTAGGATATTTTGGAGATAACGCGGAGTGAGATCAGAAGTGCTCGGACAGCAATGATGATAATTGGAACATTGAGGTGATGTTTAACACAGAGCCAAGGTGGGTCAGCAAGCAAAAGATTGATAGGTAAACTGGAGTGAGTCACAGTGCCTTGTCTGTATGTTATTGTTTGTAATGGAGCCATTGATCCAAGTAGCAATTATGTTCCATAATGTATTTCAATAAGTGGAGTTTAGTTTAGAGACACGGTGTGGAAATAGGCCCTTTGGCCCACTGAGTCCATGCTGACCATCAATCACCTATTCACTTCAGCTCTGTTATCACATTTTCTCGTCCACTCCTTACACACGAGGGGCAATTTACAAGGGGTCAATTAACTAACAACACCGCCCGCCTTTGAGATGTGGGAGGAAATCGGAACACCAGTGGACAGTCACACAGTCACAGGGGGAAGATACAAACTCCACATAGAAAGCACCTGAGGGCAGGATGGAACCCGGGTTCATGGCGCTCCGAGGCAGCAGCTCTACCAGCTGCACCACTGTGACCAGGTCGGCATACTGTGCTAGTCCAATTTGCCTGCATTTGGCCCGTAGTCTTCAAAAATCTCCTTATCCATTTACCGGTCTAAATGTCTTTTAAGAGCCACTTCGATAGCCCTCTGGCAGCTCATTCCAGGAATGGACAACTCTCTGAGTTGCCTCTTAGGATTCTCTTAAATCTCTCCCCTCTTACTTTACGCCTATGACCTCTGCTCTTAGAATCCTTTATCCTGGGGGGGGAAAAAACGGAGAGCATTCACTTTAACCAAGCTCCTCGTGATCCTGCACACCTCAGTAACATCAATCCGCAGTCCTCTACATTTCAAAGAAAGAAGTTCCAGCCTATCCAACCTATCCCCTTAAATCAAGCAAATATCGACAAATATGTATAATTTTGATTGATAATGGTATTGGGAGAAGAGAATGGCTGTTCCCACATGTTTCTGCCATTTCCTCTTGATAGAGTTGCCGCCTTACAGTGGCAGAGTTGCTGCCTTACAGCGCTTGCAACGCCGGGGACCCGGGTTCGATCCCGGCTACGGGTGCTGTCTATACGGAGTTTGCACGTTCTCCCCGTGACCTGCGTGGGTTTTCTCCGAGATCTTCAGTTTCCTCCCACACTCCAAAGACGTACATGTTTGTAGGTTAATTGGCTTGGTGTAAATGTAAATTGTCCCCAGGTGTGTGCAGGATAGTATAATGTGTGCGGGGATCGCTGGTAGGTGCGGACTGGGTGGGCCGAAGGGCCTGTTTCCGCACTGTATCTCTAAACTGGTGCTGGCTCGAAGGGCTGAATGGCCTACTCCTGCACCTATTGTCTATTGTCTAAACAAACGCTTCTCCTACCTTAGTTTTTTCTCAGCCCAAGGGATGAGTAAACATTAAAACTATAAATATGTACAGTGTAGGATTGTATTCGATATTGCTGGAAAGACTTCTCTCTCGGGTAGGGCGTTTGGTGGATATTATGGTGCTAATCTGCCTGGTATTCCTTCTCAGAAAGTGGAGGTGAAGTAACCAACAGGGTGAATATATCCTACACCTACTGTGCAATCCAGAGCATGAAATATTAAAATATCCTTTGGATGATAAATATATCAATATATTCTTCTTAATTATGCAAGGAAGCCACAGTTTGGTGCTTGGGGAGAGATGTAGCATTTCTCACAACTCATTGGTCATACAATATTGATTAAGGAATCAGCCCTGAATACATTCCAAGATCATAACTGTTTGTTTTATTTCAGTGCAGCTCAGTGTAAACAATAGAACAAAACCAGTAAACTGATAGAACTATCCGTCAGATCCTGCCTTCATTGAGGCCCGGTGATTGGGATAGAAATTGCAA
The DNA here is from genome assembly GCF_053455715.1 of Rhinoraja longicauda. Taxonomy (NCBI): domain Eukaryota; kingdom Metazoa; phylum Chordata; class Chondrichthyes; order Rajiformes; family Arhynchobatidae; genus Rhinoraja; species Rhinoraja longicauda. The sequence goes on from NC_135954.1 coordinate 101,870,698, forward strand.
TGTCTTTTTTGGTAGCGGCATAATGTATTTATGTATTATGCTAAAAATGCATCTTGATCACATATATTGTCCTATCAGATATATTTTCTAAATGTACAAGGTTCGGAAATAGCCCTGCAAAATTGCCAAAGCAAGTTAATAAAGTAACTTCATTTCCCGAAATTGAAAAATGATTGATGATTCCAAAACAGCCATTAATTGCATCCATTTGTAATGCTGGGACCTGCGTTTATTTGCAATTGTGTTCGTGTCAGAATATTCACACCCGTCCACAGGGTAACAAATCTTTGCTGGAATAAAAGTTGCTATATTAAACTCGGTGGGGTGCAAAATCAAAGCCAGGATGAAAGATTTGTGACTGACTGTATCTTATCAGCTGGAAAAGGCTTCCAATGTGTCTAGCCCTCCCCATATGTCTTTTCTAGGTGGGTCTGCATGATACCCCAGGGAGAGAAGGTAAATAATCCTGCCCAAAGTGGTAGAGCTGTCAAATGCATTCCCCGCTTTCACGGATTCTGCTCCTGACTGAATTTCTCAGACTCGTTGTGCTCCCAGTGTAAGCATATTAGGGTAACCGTGACCCGTTTCACCAGGGGTGCAGTCACAAAGTGGTTAACGCAAGTCCACGTCAATTTCCTGGTCATACGGAGAGATATAGGTACCATGAAAATCCTGCTTGCAGCAGCATTTGGGGGTGGCGCGGATGCACAGCGGCAGAGTTGCTGCCTTACAGCGCCGTAGACCCAGGTTCGATGCTGACCACGGCTGCTGTCTGTACGGAGTTTGTACGTTCTCCCCGTGCCCTGCGTGGGTTTTCCCCGGGAACTCCGGTTTCCTCCCACACTCCAAAGACGTACAGGCTTGAAGGTTAATTGGCTTGGTCCAATTTTGAATTGTCCCCAGTGTGTGTAGGATAGAGTTAATGTGTGGGGATCAGTGGTCGGCGTGGACTCAGCGGGCCGAAGGGCCTGTTACCGCACTGTATCGCTAAACTAAGCTAAACTAAATCAGTGGTGCATAGACTCAGTCATAAGCGCAAAATATAAAATATACATTTTACACATAAATTATACAAGACAGTGTAAAATTTAAAAAAACAAGGCATTAATGTAAGAAGAGAATTGAAAAAACAAATGCATTGTGGTGCAGGAAGTGGTCCTTAGAGTCCCATTGTTGAGGAAAGATTAGGGCCATAAACATCAATTCAAGAACCTGATGGTTGTAGGAAAATAGCTGGTGAACTTCAGATGTCTGTACGTCCTGCTCAATGGTAAAAGCGAGAAAGGGCCATGGCCTGGATGATGAGGATCCTTGATGATAGATGGCGCCTTGTTGAGGCAACACCTCATGTGCAAGCTCTCGATGGATGGCTGTGCCTATGATGGGCAGCACTGAGTCCCCAAATCCCTACAGCCTCGAGTTCTTGTGCACTTTTATTGCTGTACCAAGCCATGGTACCGTACAGCAGATTAACAAGCGTTAATCGGAGAGGAAACCGGAGCACCCAGAGAAAACCCCCTATTAAGTAATTAATTAATAATTAAAGTAGGTTAATTGGCTTTGCTAAAAATGGCAAAATTATCCTTCGCGTGTAGGATAGTGTTAGTGTACGGGGTGATCGCTGGTCGGCGTGGACACGGTTGGCTGAAGGGCCCATTTCCACACTGTATCCCTAAAGTCTAATGTCTAAACACAGAATCAACTTCATGAAAACATTTCCTTCTTCCGAGAAAAATCCCACTTCAGTTTGAACTGTTGCCTGAGCAGAAATAAAACTGGGCTCATTTCTAACACGTTATTTTAAGTCCATTTTTTTTCCACACACTGAGGTAATGTGGAGATCTAGGCTCATTAGTTACAGCAAAGCAAAGGTGTCAGGCAAAGTAGGGCAGGTTACCCCACAATCGGCTAAATTTAAACTTCTGTTTGATTGCTTTTGTAAATGAATCCTCAGAGACCCCATCGTCTTCTTGCTGCAATGCCATTCACTTATTGAAAACCGAATTAGACAAAGTAGCAACCTTCACACACTGCATCCAAATACAGTATCCAGGAATATCAGTCATGGAGAGTCATAGAGTCAGTGAATCATACGGAGAAAACCCACCCGGTCACAGGGAGAACGTACAAACTCCGCACAGACAGCAGCCGTAGTCAGGATTGAGCTGGTTCTCTGGCGCTGTAAGGCAGCAACTTTACTACTGTGCCATCGTGCTGCCCTGAGGAGGTTATAAAAGTAAGAAGGAGTAGGTCATAGAGAGTAACAAAAATAAGGATGAGATTGTTAAATGAGAATGCTATGCTACTGAATCCGTGTTTTTTTAGGACTACCTGTTTACTTCGGGGGGGTTTTCAGAAAGAAAAATGATAGGTTCAGAGTGTGCACAGACACATGTTGAACTGTTGATTTTTTATTATTCATTTTTCGGGATCTTGGCATCACTGTCAACATCAGCATTATGGTCCGACCCTAATTGTCCTGGCGAAGTTGATTACATACAGTCATAGAATTATTGAGTCAAACCGTGTGGAAACAGGCCCTTCAGCCCAACTTGCCCACGCCGACCAACATGTCCCATCTACACGAGTCCCACCATCCAGCATTTGGCCCATATCCCTCTAAACCTGCCCTATCCATCTATCTGTCCACATGTTTCTTAAATGTTGCAAAACGTTTGGACAGCTACATGGACAATTACCCGTATACTGCTTCCATCTAACATACTTGGGACTTTACAGAAGCCAATTAACCAATTAAATGTACGTCTACAGAATGTGGGAGTAAACCTTTGCATCCAGAGAGAAAAACCTGTGGCAGTGAATAAATGCAAACATTGACAGGTGTCATCTTTATTTCACTTTAGTTTACTTTAGACTTTACTTTGGAGATACAGCGTGGAAACGGCCCCTTCGACCCACCGAGTCCACACCGAACAGTGACCGCCCCATACACTAGCACTATCCTGCGCACTAAGGACAATTTAGAACTTTACCGATGCCAATTAACCTACAAACCTGTCCGTCTTTGGAATGTGGGAGGAAAGCAGAGCTCCTGGGGAAAACCCACGCAGTCACAGGGAGATCAATGCATACTACATACAGACTGCATCTGCGGTCAGAATCGAACCCAGGTCTTTGGCGCTGTAAGGTGGCAGCTCTACCGCTGTGCCACTGCGCCACCCCATGAAATCACTTGTTTCTGTACTGGGTGAAGCACTGAAATCTGATTCTTGCACACTATTCTATCACTGTAATTCTTCCCAATGTCTGTGCTGCTATTGTTTTAAAACCGAGCTTTCTCTGAGCGCCATTTGGACGAAAACAAAATCAGAAAGCACTGCGGATTCTCAAAAGGCTATGCAGCTTTCGTGAAGAGAAAAGCAGAGTTAATATTTCAGATCAATGCTCTTTCTTCAAAACAGAATTGACCACGGTAAGATTGTAGACAGAGGAAGAGTTCCAATCATAACTTGGAGGCCCGACCTTATAATTGCATTTTAGAAATGGAGAACGTTAACTTCTTTGCAAAAGTGCGTGATCTATCATGCTGACAAACGCGCTTGTAGATTTTGACAGTCCTGTTGGATCATAGTTTGTATTTGTAAACAACCTATTTGTTCTTGTTTTCAGAATCAATGAGGGATATCATGGGGCTCATGATACGTGAAGATTCATCACAATGGGCACGGTGGCACAGCAGTAGAGTTGCTGTCTTACAGTGCTTGTAGCAAAAGAAACCCGGGTTCGATCCCCACTACGGGTGCTGTCTGAACGGAGTTTGTACGTTCTCCCCGTAACCGCGTGGGTTTTCTCCGAGATCTGTTTCCTCCCACACTCCAAAGACGTACAGGTTTGTGGGTTAATTAGCTTGGTATAAGTGTAAATTGTCCCTAGTGCATGTAGGATGGCGTTAATGTGCGGGGATCGCTGGTCGGTGCGGACTCGGTGGGCTGAAGAACCTGTTTCCTCACTGTATCTCGACACTAAACTAAACTAAACCTTTGGATAAGCTGTGCTAAATATAATTTATTTTTTTTAAGCCTTCTCAGGATATGAGCATTGGTGTCAAGGCTGAACTTGATTGCCCAGTGAAGCTGACAGAGGGTGATTTTTTGACCTGCAGATTACTATGATTCAGCTCGGCCTGATCCTTGTTTGGAACTGGAGTCACGTCTTTGCCAGAATGAGTAAACGCAGCAGGGCCCCCTTCCTAAAGAACGTCGACTGCTATGCAAGCTGACAGACTCGCATTTTCACCAGCTCTTCCTTTCAAAGGCAGTTTAGCTTAAAACTTATTCAGATTCTCAAACCGCCTTGCTCATGCTTGAATAAATGTCCTCAAAAATTACCACCGGATTTAGCTTAGTTTAGCTTAGTTTAGAGATACAGCGCGGAAACAGGCCCTTCGGCCCACCGGGTCCGCACCGACCAGCGATCCCCGTGCATTAGCACTATCCTACACACTCTCGGGACAACTTACACTTTAACCAAGCCAATTAACCTACAAACCTGTACGTCTTTGGAGTGTGGGAGGAAACCGAAGTTCTCAGAGAAAACCCATGCAGTCACGGGGAGAACGTACAAACTCCGTACAGACGGCACCCGTAGTTGGAATTGAACCCAGGTCTCCGGTGCTACAATTGCTACTCCTCTCACTTATGACCTTATAGATAGATTCCTGATTAGTAAAGGGATCAGGGGTTATGGGGAGAAGGCAGGAGAATGGGGTTAGGAGGGAGAGATAGATCAGCCATGATTGAATGGCGGCATAGACTTGATGGGCCGAATGGCTGAATTCTACTCCTATCATTTATGACAAGTGCTGCGAGGCAGCAACTGTACCGTTGTGCCACCGTGCCGGCCTTCTTGTCTTGGAACAGAATTTCGACAAAACAAGAAGACAGATTTGCTCTGAATTCTGCTCCCCCTCCCCTTGTCAGTGAGTGATAATATCTGTATGGAGCCTCAGTAACTGGATGATTGCCATTTCCCCATTTAATCAAAGAATTAGATATGAAGGGCTTGACATGTACTATGGCTCATTTTCATGAACAGGATAATAAGACTGCTACGACAAGAAATATGTTTGACCTGTTCTCAGGAATAGAATAATCAATGTACTACTGCCCAGAGCAGAAGGATTGGCAGAAATTAAGCTGTGGACATATTACTAGTGAGTTACAAACTTGTTCTCATCAAACAACACTAATAGAAAAAGTCCAAAGCAGGGACCTGTGATCGTCATTTCAGGTCTGGTGAAATTTGAGCTTAGATTTATTTTGTGCTTTTAATAAAGTAAGATAATCCCCAGCTCTTTGCTTGAGCATGATCAAACAAAATCTGTCACTGGTCTTCATAAAGGGGGCATTAGGACTGATAGTTAAAAGTGGATATTATAAGAAATTGCACGAAGGAGAGGAGGGAGATAGAGAGGTTTAGCTGGGGAATTCTGGCCAATGTAACCAGGTCGGCTGAAGGCGTGGCGATCAAAGCCTTGGATGTGCAGCGGGCAAATGAGCAGAGAAATAAAAGGTGCTTGTGGGAACAGAGGTTAGATTAGTTTAGAGGTACGGCAATGAAACAGACCCTTCAGCCTGCCTAATCCATGCCAAACAGCGATCACCTGTACTCTAGTTCTCTCCTGCACACTAGTGACAATTTACAGAAGACAATTAACTGAGTCCCAGCACCTTTCATTTTTCTTTCTGAAAATAACAAAGAGTAAACAGGGATTCAGGAGCGTAACATTCCCATTTAACATTCTCATGCTTATTTTTGTTACTCTCTTTGACCTGCCCCTTCTTACTTTTATAACCTCCTCAGGGTGGCTGAGTGGCACGGCGGTAGAGTTGCTGCTTCACAGCTCCAAAGACCCGGGTTCGATCTTGTCCACGGGTGCTGTCTGCATGGAGTTTGTACGTTCTCCCCGTGATCGCATGGGTTTTCTCCGGGTGCTCCGGATTCCTCCCACACTCCAAAGACGTGCAGGTTTGTAGGTTAATTGGGATCCCAAAGTCCTGTACCCAGTGCCTCCAACAGATCCAATCAGTAAATGATGAGAAAGATCTTCGTGCAAAGAAAGACCAGAATATGGAAATCATGGTTAAAACGGAGCAGAATACCAGATGATAATTGCAATGGATGGCGGATGGTTCCATGGCCATTTAGTCCTAGTGACCAATGCAATGCCACTTGGCCCGTAACCTTGCAACCTCCATGTCAAAGCCATTAGACTGTACTTTTCAGCACAGAAGACTTAGTCAAATATTTCAAACCAAGAAACATTGAACCCTGTAAGACACATGTTGGTCTGCTGATTTTTTATTATTCATTTTATGGGATCTTGGAACAACAGCACTATTGCCCGTCTCTAATTGTCCTGGCCGCGTTGATTACAAATCACCTCCTTGAACCATTGCTGTCGTTATGGTGAAGGCACTCCAACGGTGGTATAAGGATTTACACCCAGAAACAATGAGGGATCAACAATGTAGCCTGACCTGTTGAATTCCTCCAGCACTTCATATTTTTCTCAAGACCCCAGCACCTGCAGATTCCTGTGTCGCCAGGGGCAATCATTCAGATGGTTTCATTGGGCATGCATGTTCTTCACATCTCACGCCAGATTGTCAAAAGATTTAATTTCCGTCATAAGATCATAAGTACGAGGAGCAGAATTAGGCCATTCGGCCCATCAAGTCTACTCTGCCATTCAATCATGGCTGATCAATCCCTCCCTCCTAACCCCATTCTCCTGCCTTCTCCCCATAACCTCTGACACCCATACTGGAGGCAACGTGACCTTCAAGCCGGTATTATTGTGACCCTTGGCTAATCATCCAACAATTTGTAATGAGTTAATTAAGGAATTCCTACGATAGGCATTTAGAAATTAACGTTTTCCATCTCGCTGAGATTGCCAGTCACAAGATTCAGACAGCGTTGGTTTACCTCGGAGCTCCACAGAAGTCAGGTCAGATATTTCAGGCTGCCCATCATGTATTCTGGAGATGTTTGGCTAACAAGGTGCATGAGCACATGTTCCAGCAGTTAATAACTGCCATCCAAAACCTCAAATTGATTTATTTCTGTATTTTAAAAAAAATATATGAACTTCATAATAGATCAAGCCTCGTGAAACAGGTGATGGATCAGGCAGAGGTTCACTCTCCCCTTGGTATGTTCAATGTCGTGCTTACAACTTCATCTGTTTGCACTGCTGTTTCATCCCGTTTCCTACTCTGACTTGCAGTTATAGACAATAGACAATAGACAATAGACAATAGGTGCAGGAGGAGGCCATTCGACCCTTCGAGCCAGCACCGCCATTCAATGTGATCATGGCTGATCATTCTCAATCAGTACCCCATTCCTGCCTTCTCCCCATACCCCCTGACTCCGCTATCCTTAAGAGCTCTATCCAGCTCTCTCTTGAATGCATTCAGAGAATTGGCCTCCACTGCCTTCTGAGGCAGAGAATTCCACAGATTCACAACTCTCTGACTGAAAAAGTTTTTCCTCATCTCAGTTCTAAATGGCCTACCCCTTATTCTTAAACTGTGGCCCCTTGTTTTGGACTCCCCCAACATTGGGAACATGTTTCCTGCCTCTAACGTGTCCAACCCCTTAATAATCTTATACGTTTCGATAAGATCTCCTCTCATCCTTCTAAATTCCAGTGTATACAAGCCTAGTCGCTCCAGTCTTTCAACATATGATAGTCCCGCCATTCCGGGAATTAACCTAGTAAACCTACGCTGCATGCCCTCAATAGCAAGAGTATCCTTCCTCAAATTTGGAGACCTCAGTTGGTGCAGTCTCATAAAGCGCTGCACGCCCCGTTTGGAAATCCCACGTCAACGGGCATGATAGGCATCGCAAGCGTGCGTCCTGTGACAACGAGAAGTGTATTAGCAACATACAGATTAGCAAGGTGAGCTGGATCTCACCGGCTATTGCTGCCTGTCCTGTTCAGTGACACAAGTATTCAACCATTAAACAACAGCAAGCCTGGGACCACCGTGCAGATGATGTGAAGCACAGAAGTTCCCGACTTGCGGGCAGATCTGGATGTCTGATTCTGTCATTTCTTTTGTTCCCACTGGAATCCCCCTGTCATCCATCGGAGAAGCCCAGTGTTGCTGAGATCCTCCAGCATCACACAGTCGACTGTGGATTAGGGGACAAAGAATAAAGTGTTTCCCTGCAGCAAGTTCACTTTGATTTTTTTTTTCCTTAGAAATGTAATTTTATATTTGGTTTAGTTTTGTTTATTGTCACCAGTGCCGAGGTACAGTGAGAAGCTTTTTGCTCGAGCTATCCAGTCAGCAAAAAGACTACTCGAAGCAAAACGTCACCCATTCAATCTCTCCACAGATGTCCCACTGAGTTGCTCCAGCATTTTGTGCCTACCTTCAGTGAATAGACTATGCGTGATGACAATCATGCTGTCCGCAGTGTACAGGCACATGATGAAGGGAATAATGTTGAGTGCAAAATAAAGTGGAATAAAGTCCGATTAAAGATAGTCTGAGGGTGTGCAATGAGGTTGAAATTGCACTGCTCTCTAGGTGCTGAAAGGATGGTTCAGTTGCCTGATAATAGCTGGGAGGAAAATCTCCCTGAATCTGGATGTGTGCGTTTTCATACTTCTTTACCTCTCGTCTGATAGAAGAGGGGAGAAGAGGGAATGCCTGGGGTAAGACTCGTCCTTGATTTTCCTGGTAGCCTTACCGAGGCAGCATGAAGTGCAGATTAAATAATGTATCTCTTGCGCCCTTTCCAGATTGCGGAATTAATTTCCACACTCCAATAAATGAGGCAAATGTGCCAACCTCCCACAACTAGAGAGCAGTCCAGAACTACTCTCTACCTTATTGGAGACCCTCGGACTGTCTTTGATTGGACTTTATAGGCTTTATCATGCATTAAACGTTATTCACGTCATTCCCTTTATCATGTACCTGTACGTTCTGGATGGCTCGATTGTGATCATGTATTGTCTTTCTGCTGGCTGGTTAGCACGTAACAAAAGCTTTTCACTGTACTTCGGTACACGTGACAATAAATAAATTAAACTAGACTAACTTGCACTCTTAACATCAGTCTTATGTTCCTCTGGTGCTCCTTGGCACTGCTGCCCCCCCCCCCCCCCCCCCTTTGTTGTTTTGCTCTTTAGAGATTTTATCTTGGTCTTTATCTTCACCAGAATACTCCAGAGTGAGTTCCACCTTGCATGAGCAACTACCCCCTAAGCAGTCACCTCCTAGAGATCTTAGAAACATAGAAACATAGAAAAGAGTTGCAGGATTAGACCATCCGACCCTTCGAGCCAGCACCGCCATTCATTGTGATCATGGGTGATCATCCACAACCAGTACCTCGTTCCTGCTTTCTCCCCATATCCCTTGATTCCGTTAGCCCTAAGAGCTGTATCCAACACTCTATTCCAGCTTCTGTCACATTGACCCAGACTAGCTCCAGCACCAGGACGTGTTTGGGCTCCCATAATGCTGAAAGTCCTTCTTGAAACCTGCCGTTTTCCATTTGTAGTTGTTTGGCTCCAAGATCAATAGACAATAGACAATAGGTGCAGGAGGAGGCCATTCGGCCCTTCGAGCCAGCACCGCCATTCAATGTGATCATGGCTGATCATTCTCAATCAGTACCCCGTTCCCGCCTTCTCCCCATACCCCCTGACTCCGCTATCCTTAAGAGCTCTATCTAGCTCTCTCTTGAATGCATTCAGAGATCGTTAGGTTTTTTTATTGTCACGTGGACTGAGGTACAGTGAAAAGCTTTACACTCATTCAGGCGTTTGATGATTATCAATAACCTAGTAGAAGGCAGGTATCTAAGCCAATGACTCTGTATGTGTTGATACAGATGAGTAGCTTTGAATTTTCAGGTGACCTCATTGTCAGTGGATTATAACCACAGTGTACTCTGCTGTGTTTCCCGGTTTCCCAGAGAGTTCCTGGCCTTGAATTTATTTCATATATATATATATATTTATTTTTTTTACATTTCAGATACAGCGCGGAAACAGGCCTTTTCGGCCCACCAAGTCCGCGCCGCCCAGCGATCCCCGCACACTAACACTATTAACACCATCCTACACACACTAGGGACAATTTTTACATTTACCCAGTCAATTAACCTACATACCTGTACGTCTTTGGAGTGTGGGAGGAAACCGAAGATCTCGGAGAAAACCCACGCAGGTCACGGGGAGAACGTACAAACTCCTTACAGTACAGCACCCGTAGTCAGGATCGAACCTGAGTCTCCGGCGCTGCATTCGCTGTAAAGCAGCAACCCTACCGCTGCGCTACCGTGCCGCCCTGTTTGTTCCAGTTTGGTTAGGTTTGCCAAATCCATGCACATTACGCCCCCCCCCCCCCCCCTCCCCCCTCCCCCTATTGCCTCTCTGGAATAAAAACAGCTTCTGATTCTGCTAATCGTGTCTCTTTCCACAGATACCGCTGGACCTGCTGAGTGCCTCCAGCATTTTCTGTTATTATTTCAGATTTCCCGCATCTGCAGTTTTGGGATATTCCTGAGCGGACTGAAATACTTTGGCATTACTCAATGCATTCTGAATTAATGTTAATCTTAGGGTTTTTTTTCAAAGTAAGGTCCGAAAGAACCAGGTCTGAAAGCGAAGAAGGGAAGAGTTTGAACTTTTATTTCACCTTCCATCACAGTGAGGAATGTAGAGGAGTCACTGTGGTGGATGTTCATGTTTAAATGTATTTTGTGTGTTCTGCTGCTTTTTATTGGTATGACTGTGTGGCAAAATAAATTCCTCATATGTTGCAAAACATACTTGGCTCATAAAGAATGATTATGATCATGAAATACTAAGGACTGTAGTCTGTTCATTCAATACTGACCTACAAATAACCTGACCTTTGCTGCGTTCAGGAATATTCCATAATTTCAGTGTCTTTCTAAATTCTCATGCTCATGATGTAGTCCATTGATTACCTCCACTGACACTTAATTAGGTGTCTCAGATTTGAAGCTTTGAAATATTACAGATGGCATATGGTTGAAGAGTGGCTTTTATTTCTCCATCACTTTGTCAAACCTGTCATCGACTCCACTTCATGGCATCAATAAGCTAACTAGCGTCATGCATGTTAAAGAACCCGCTTCACTAACAGTACAGAAGCAGAACACTGCTGGTAACACTGAATCGATCAGACCGCTTCGGTGGATGAAAACAGGGAACAGACATTTCAGATCGAAGAACTGCGAAAGGGATTTTGTGTCTGTATTGTCCAAAGGCATTAACTCTGTTTCTCTGTGCACATATGGTGCCTGACTTGCCGAGTGTTTCCAAAATGTTCGTTTTTTTATTTCAGATTTCTTGCATCCATAGTCTTTCATAATTTTTCATCCATTTTCTGGTTTTCTTTGATTCATGGACCATTGCCTTTTGTAGAGCCATAGAGTCATACAGCATGGAGACAGGCCCTTCAGCCCAACTTGCCCATGCTGACCAAGATGCCCCATTTACATTAGTCCCACCTGCAAAACAACAAACTGTTGGGAGAACTCTGTGGTTTGAGCAGCATCTGTGGAGGCAAAGGGATGGTTGGCATTTTGGATAGAGACCTTTTATCAGGACTTGTGTTCACTTTGCCTCCAGAGATAATTCTTGATTTGATGAGTTCTTCCAGCAGTTTCCTTTTGTTCCAGATTCCAGCATCTGCAATATCTTGTGTCTCCATCTAACTTATATTGCCTGGCTTAGAATCATAAGTTCATAAGTGATACGAGCAAAATTAAGTCATTCACCCCATCAAGTCTACTCCACCATTTAATGATCTATCTTTCACTCTTAACCCCATTCTCCTGCCTTCTCCCCATAATCCTTGACACCCGTACTAACCAAGAATCTATCTATCTATCTATCTCTGCCTTTAAAATGTCTATTGACTTGTCCCCCACAGCTTTCTGTGGCAAGGAATTCCACAGATTAACTACCCTCAGACTAAAGAAATTCCTTCTCATCTCCTTCCTCAAGGTACATCCTTTAATTCTGAGTCTATGACCTTGGGTCCTAGACTCGTGAAAACGTCCTCTCCACATCCACTCTATCCAGACTCTCTGAAGGAGAAGGAAGACAGCCTAGTTCACCACCATTTCTCACGCAATATTGCCACCCATCAATTTCTATATAATTTATGGTCCTGAGTTTAACCACTTACCGTTGTATTTGTTTAGTACCAGAGACCAAAGGCATTTTTTTCCTTTCCTGTAATAATGAACGTCCCTCCGACTGATCAGCTGAAGAGCCTTGATAGATATTTTTGTTAATTTGTTCATTGTGGGGATCACTGGCTAGGCCAGCTTTTCGGGTTGATCATCAGGGAGGTCATTCACCTCAAACGTTAACTGTGTTCCATCATCCACAGATGCTGCCTGACCGGCTGAGCATCAGTCATAGGGTCAGGCTGACACAAACAGGCCCACTATGTCCATGCTAAATATCATGTACCCATTTACATGAACCCCATTTAGCACCACCAGGTCCACAGCCTGTTACGACTTGATAAGCCCGGTTACTCATCTGGATACTTAACAGTTGTGAGAGCATCTGACCTTGAGACCCTATTTACACTTCAGATTCCCACCGTCAGTGACATTTTGCTTTTGGAAGCAATTCTTATTGAATTATCACATTCCAGCTTGCGTATAGCTCAGTTTTCCTTGGAGCGCAGGAGGTTGAGGGGTGATCTTTTAAAGAGTTGTATAAAATCATGACAGGAATAGACAGGGTGAATGCAAAAATGTTCATTCATTGTGCTGCTTTACCTGTTCAAGTGCTTCTTTGTCGTGCTTCCACAGTAGCTCCCACACAGGAGGCAACTGGCACCCAAATGATGAGGTTACAGATGGTCTTGGTGGACAACTTCAGGCAACTCTGAACCTCAAGATCTGCATCACACTGCATTGTCCCTGGCTGTCCATTCTACCAGTAGCAACTAGCACACTGAGAGAGTATTAACGATGGCAGCAAGAATCTGTCCCTTTACCTCCTCCCTCAACTCCATCCAAGGGCCCAAACAGTCTTTCCAGGTGAGACAGAGATTCACCTGCACCTCCTCCAACCTCATCTATTGCATCCGCTACTCTAGATGTCAACTTCTTTACATCGGCGAAACCAAACGAAGGCTCGGCGATCGCTTCGCTCAACACCTGCGCTCGTTCCGCATTGACCAAACTGATCTCCCAGTGGCCGAGCACTTCAACTCCCCCTCCCATTCCCAGTCTGACCTTTCTGTCAAGGGCCTCCTCCAGTGCCATAGTGAGGCCCATCGGAAATTGGAGGAACAGCACATCATATTTCGCCTGGGCAGCTTGTAGCCCAGTGGTATGAACATTGACTTCTCCAACTTTAGATAGTTCCTCTGTCCCTCTCTTCCCCTCCCCCTTCCTAGATCTCCCACTGTCTTCCTGTCTCCACCTATATCATTCCTTTGTCCCGCCCCCCTGACATCAGTCTGAAGAAGGGTCTCGACCCGAAACATTACCCATTCCTTCTCTCCTGAGATGCTGCCTGACCTGCTGAGTTACTCCAGCATTTTGTGAATAAATACCTTCGATTTGTACCAGCATCTGCAGTTATTTTCTTTTAATAAAAGAGTAGTGATAAATGCTTTTGAGAAGGGTCAATGTGGGATTGAAGGATTGTTGGAAAAAGAGACAAGTTTTAAGGAAATTCTTAAAGATCGAGAGTCAGGGTCAGAGCATCATAAAGTCATAGAGCACAGAAGCCGGTCTTTCGGCCTAACTTGCCCATGCAGACCACGAAGCCTTAGCTACACTAGTTCCACCTGCCCATTTTTGGCCATATCCTTCACATCCATTTCATCCATTGGGACCTGTCCAAATGTCTTTTAACAGTTGTTATACTACCTGCCTCAGCTATTTCTTCTGGCAGCTCATTCCATCATTTTCCCATCATTTTGAATAGAATCATGTAATTTGATTTTGAAGTTTTGAAGAAGGGTCTCAAACCGATATGTCACCCATTCCTTTTCTCCAGAGATGCTGTCTGACCCACTGAGTTACTCGAGCTTTTTGAGTCTATCTTCGGTTTAAACCTGCATCTGTAGTTCTTTCCTACACATGTCATTTCTATCTCTGTAAAGCGTATTAATCGGTAATTGCAGTTTGAAGAAGGGCCTCAACCTGAAATGTCACCTGTCCTCCAGAGGTCCTGCTTGACCGTTGAGTTACTCCAGCACGTTGTGGGGGGTTTTTGTAAAGCTGCATCTGCTATTCCTTTTTTTTTTACTGCCATTCATCTATCCCTATGATCTGTGATCCTACACTGGCACTGACTTCCAGTTTGGTGTTACCATTCACCTTTGCATGCATATAGTACATCCCTCCAAAAAGAGTACCACGCATTTTCTCAGCATCTGCATTTCTGGGAAGAGGTACAGCACAATATTTGACAGCAAAGCATCAAAAGATAGATGTCAAACGTTTGATTAAACAGTACATGTTAATAGATGCTTTAAGGGTAAAAAATAATGTAGGTAATTTTAATTAGGAAATAGCAAATGTTGGTGAGGGGGCATTTCAAGTATGGTACTCAGTTTTGGTCACCCTGCTGTAGGAAGCTGGACAGACGGCAGAAAGGATTTATGGGGTTGTCGCCAAGACTCGAGGGCCTGAGCTACAGGAAGAGATTGAACAGGCTAGGACATTAATTCGTTGGAGTGCTGGAGGCTAAGGGGTCATTTTTTTGGTGAATGCACAGTCTTTTACCCAGAGTAGGGGAGTCGAGAACCAGAGGACATAGGTAAGAGGGGAAAGGTTTAATAGAAACCTGAGGAGTAACTTAGAGGATGGTGGATATATGGAACGAGCGGCCAGGAGGGGTAGTCAAGGCAGAGATAGGTAGATTCTTGATTAGGACGCATGTCAGGGGTTATGGGGAGAAGGCAGGAGAATGGGGTTAGGAGGGAAAGATAGATCAGCCATGATTGAATGGCAAAGTAGACTTGATGGGCCGAATGGCTCCTATCACTTATGAGGTACTCTAAATGGCATTTAACAGATACTTGGACAGGTACATGGATAGAAAAGGTTTGGAAATGCAGGCAAATGGGACTAGCTTAGAAGGGGCATCTTGGTTGTCATGGATGAGTTAGGCCGATGGACCTATGTCTGTGCTGTGTGACTCAATGACTATGACCAAGAGTTTAGGGCCTTGAGAGATGAAGGCAAGGTTCCCATGATGAAGCGATTCTGTTTTTTTTTATTAACATGGCTTTGTTGGCTCTCTGCCATTCTCCTGATCAGGTTATTGATCATCACTTAAAATAATGTTATTGTCCTAACTTGATAGGGAAACTCTTTGAAAGGCAAATTTCAACTTTGAAAATTGTTTGGATAGTTACTTCGGAACATTTGGCAGCGAGGTGTACTGGAGTGGGCATAATAGACCTCCTCGGGGTGGCACACAGCTGATAGAGCCACTGTCTCACAGTGCCAAAGACCTGGTTTCAATCCTGACCTCGTGTGGAGTTTGCAGCTTCTCCCTGTGACCATGTGAGCTTTCCTCTGGTACTTCAGTTTCCCCCCACATCCCAAAGATGTGCAGATTAGTAGGTTAATCGGTTACTGTAAATCGCCTCTTGTGTCTCGGTGACTGGTAGTATCTGGGGAAACCTGATAATAACATGGAGAGAATAAAGTTAGATTAGACTAGTGGAGGATTAGTGTAAATGAATGGCTGATGGTCAGTTGTGGACACGAAGGACCAAAGGACCTGGTTCCATGCTGTATTTCATAAATCTTTATAATAGCGTGAGCCAGATTACATTGTTCTTTCTCTGTCTCAGAACTGGAAGGAAAATTAGAATTCTTGATGAGAATGGGTGTCAAGGGCTATGGGGAGAAGGCAGGAAAATGGGATTGGGAGGCAGAGATAAAGCATGATTGATTAGCGGAGTGGACTCGATGGGCCGAATGGCCTAATTCTGCTCCTATAACTTGTGATAATGGAATTTCCCAGTCACGGGAGTCCTCTGTGCTCTTTGTGAGACCAAGTGGGATGTTCCAAATTTGCAATCGGAAGGAATGAATGGGAGAATTTGGCCTCTCTCCATTCAATACTGTCTCCATGTCTTCACAAACGCCAGGCTTCAATCCCTTGTTAAATGTTTAAGCATTTAGCTGTTTAACCAATTAATTTGACCTCAAAGGTACTGAGTGTTCTTGACTGGAAACAGCTCAAACTTTTATTGAGTCCTTCAGCTCACAGAATTGTCATTATCTTGATTGAAGGCAATTTTATGAACACTGCACAGGAATTAGACAAATTATTTTACAGTTATTACCCCATTGCAAAACGTTGGCGCTTGTCACATTGAGCTTTCAAATAGTTGGCAGGCAGCATTCAAATGTCATTACAATACATTATTTACCCATTTTGAATAATGTAATGTGATTTCTGTCTGCACTGCTCCTTAAATTGCTTTAACTTTTAAAAGGATGATGAGACACATTGATTACTTACAGAGACCGGGCTATGTTAGATTGTCATTACCTCAAAATGTTTTAACAACTAGAACAACTCCTTTACACAAAAGTCTGATCTGTGTTGAGAAGCCGAATTCTAAATACAGAGCGTCTTAAAGGAGCTGAGTGTTGAACAAATAGGTTGAGCTTACTATTGAGGGTTTGTAATGGGCATCGATGAGAATGGGATACAAATGCTGCTGCTCGATTATCTATATACTAAAACTCTTGTTTGTTTGTTTGTCCCTTAACTACAGCCAAAACGGTACTCGATAGCGTGACAATTTTAGGCCCACCTTATTCACCGCCGTCCCTTTGGTGCTAATGGAAGAAGTTTCATTGAAATCAGTGTTATATTTTTTAAGTTATTCACATTTTAAAGTTTAAATCTATCTCCTAGGGAGGGAGGGGTGGGAGGGGTGGGAGGGGTGGGAGTGAGGGGGGAGGAGGGAGGATAAGGGGGGTTGAAGGGGATGGAGTGGGGGGGAGGGGAAGGGGGAGGGCAAGGGGGGATGGGACGGGGAGGGGGAGGGGGAGGGGTGGGGGGGAGGGAGGTGGAGGGGGAGGGAGGGGGATGGGTGGGGGGGAGGGAGGGGGAGGGGAGAGGGAGGGGAGGAAGGGAAGGAGAAGGTACTGCACCAATGCAGGAGTGGTTTGGGCCCAACGGGTACACTTGGTCTAGTAGCTGATAAATTCTGAAGGATTTTATTCCATTTTAGGTGTTTTGCCTCTATTTTATTGTCCTTTCTTTTTAGAAAAAATGACAACTTTTAGGGCGGCATGCTAGAGCTACTTCCTTTCAGTGCCAGACACCCGGGTTTGATCCCGACTATGGGTGCTTGCCTGTATAGAGTTGCACGTTCTCCCTGTGACTATGTGGGTTTTCTCCGGGATCTCCGGTTTCCTCCAGCACTCCAAAGGCGTACAGGTTTGTTGGTTTGGTATGAATGCAAAATTGTCCCTAGCGTGTGTAGGACAGTGTTAGTGCGTGTGGATCACTGGTCGGTGTGGACTCGTTGGGCCGAAGGGCCTGTTTCCGTGCTCTAAACTAAATTAAACTAAAACAATTGCCTCTCCTGCTCTTTGTAAGAAAGTAATTATTCAGTTACACATCTAACCCACTATCATCTTTCTTGATCTCTTCACTATCTTTAAATTCTTACACAGCACATCCAATATCTAATACTAAATTGAGTTGAATTTAAGTTGGAATTTATTTCATTGTCACGTGTACCGAGGTACAGTGAAAATCTTATGTTGCTTGCTAACCAGTCAGCGGAAAGACTATACATGATTACAATCAAGCCATCCAGAGTGTACAGATACATGATAAAGGGAATAACGTGAATAACGTTAAGAGCAAGATAAAGTCCAGTCAAGTCCAATCAAAGATAGTCCGAGGATCTCCAATGAGGTAAATAATATCTCAGGACTGCTCTCTGGTTGTAGGTAGGATGGTTCAGTTGCCTGATAACAGATATAAATGAGAAAAAGCTTCCTGCAACTGAGAAGTATGACATCATGTCTTTGATACCCATCACATCGTTCCCTCCAAAGTCATCCCGACCCACAGTATCATCCAAAATTCTACTTGGGCTTCTACTCGCTGGAGTTTAGAAGGTTGAGGGGGGACCTCATTGAAACTTACAGAATAATGAAAGGCATAACATAGAATGGATGATGAAAGGAGATTTCCACTAGTGGGAGAGTCTAAGACTAGAGGTCATAGCCTCAGAATTAAAGGACGTTCCTTTAAGAAGGAGATGAGGAGGAACTTCTTTAGTCAGAGGGTAGTTAATCTGTAGAACTCATTGCCACAGAGGGCTGTCGAGGCCAAGTCAGTGGATATTTTCAAGGCAGATATGGACAAATTATTGATTAATGCGGGTGTCAAGGATTATGGGGAGAAGGCAGAAAATGGGATTACGATGCGGAGATCAGCCATGATTGAATGAAGGAGTAGACTCGATGGGCCGAATGGCCCAATTCTACTCCGATAACTTTTGAACATGTGAAATCCCTGACTCTCTTCCCTGTCTCTGCTCAACTTCTCGAAAGAATCTCTGGATTGCATTATTCTGATGCATTATGTGCAGCTTTACATGCACTGGCTTTACAGACTCAGATGTGGCATCAGACATGGACCGAAGGGCTAAATCCCAGAGGGGAGATTGACTGCACTTGACATCAAGACAGTATTTGATCAAGGCACCAAGGTGGCCTGGTACAACTAATGACTGGAGACTTTAACGAAGAAGGCATTGTAAGTATGGAGTCATACCGTACACAGAGGAGGCTTCCAGGTACCACTTAGTAGCCATTGCAGCATCAAGGGATCAACTTCAGGACATTACTGTAGGTGTTTCTCCTCGGCACAGTGTATCTGTGTTTCTCCTCGGCACAGTGTCTCCTCAGCCATTGTAAGCTGCTTCATCTTCCATCATGAGGTCAAAATTCAGGACATTCACTGATGATTGCGTGATCTTCAATTCCAAGCACAATCTCTCAATAAACAAATTTTAGTTCTTTTTAGTTTAGTTTAGACAGCGCGGAAACAGGCCCTTCGGCCCACCGAATCCGCACTGACCAGCAATCCCCGCACACTAACTACACACACTTGGAACAATTTCACGCTTACACCAAGCCAATTAACTAAAATACCTGTACGTCTTTGGAGTGTGGGAGGAAACCGAAGATCTTGGAGAAAACCCACGCGGTCACGGAGAGAACGCGCACAAACTCCGTACAGACAGCACCCGTAATCGGGATCGAACCCGGGTCTCCGGCGCTGCAAGTTCTGTACGGCAGCAATTCTACCGCTGCACCACCGTGCTGCCCTTAAGGCGGCAGGGAGGTGCATTAAACATTCAGACCACTGGAAAATAGCAAACTTAACCAGCTGTAGGAACTCAAAGGCCCAGGCGATATATGTGAGGAAAATGAACAGATCACATTTTGGGTTGGATGCCTTCGTCAGACTGACCCTCTTTCACTTCCCTCCACAGATGCTGCTTGACCCGCTGAGTTCATCCAGCAGTTTGTTTGCCACTCCAGGTTCCAGCATCCACAGCTTCTTGTGTCCCCACACTTCCTTTTGTATTTGATAAGCCGAGGACTTAACACATCTGCGCATCTTGTGTAAATGATATCAGTGTAAGTTTTGTAGGAAAATAACAGCAGATGCTGGTACAAATCGAAGGTGTCACAAAATGCTGGAGTAACTCAGCAGGTCAGGCAGCAGCTCTGGAGAGAAGGAATGGGTGACGTTTCGGGTCGAGACCCTTCTTCAGACTGGTATGGTAACTGTTGTATGAGAATCACCACTTTACACTAAATTGATCTCCTGGTGTAGTTTAGAATATTTTGCTCAATATCAATGTCCACAGTTTTTTACAAAGGAAGTCCCAATGGAGGGAAAGGCCGGGGGGGGGGGGGGGGGGGAGTACAAGGGTGGACGTGGTGCACGGATTGTAACTTTGTTAGCACCCTTTAAGTGGCGACTATTTGCATACCTTGGTCTGCAAGCAAAGAACTTCACTGTGACTTGGCACATGCGACAATAAAGTATTCCATTCAATTCAATTTTTCTATTGCTTGCAGCTTAGAGTTCAATTTTAGGCATTAATAATGGGCTGATGAGCAAGATTCGGCTCGTCAACCCTTTATTAATAACTAAAATTGACCTCCAAGCAGTCAAAGTTTTGCTCGTCAGGCAACAGGGATGCTGCCTGGCATGTTGAGTTATTCCAGCATTTTGTGTCTGTTGTTTACAAACCAGCATCACCTTTCTCCCCGTTCCACGTTTCTCCAGGATTTTGTGCATCTTCTTTTGCGGATCTGCAATCTCCGGATCAGCTTGACGACGTACCCTCGAATCAACGCCCACCGCTCAATAGTCGGAGGGTAGTTAGTCTGTGGAACTCATTGCTACAGAGGGCTGTGGAGGCCAAGTCATCGGATATTTTTAAGACAGAGCTAGACAAATTCTTGATTAGAGCGGGTGTCTAGGGTTATGGGGAGAAGGCAGGAAATGGGATTAGGAGACAGAGATTAGCCATGATTGGATGGCGTAGTGAACACAATGGGCCAAATGGCCTAATTCTACTCCTATAACTTGTGAGCACATGGATTCTATGCGAGCAGAGCCCATTTAGCTACCCTCAGCTTTAAGCTGCTGCATGAGTGAGCTTAAGCTAGACAGGTGGCCTCCAGGTAGCCCTGAGGAGCTGTTGCAGCACTGAGGGATTAATTAAGACAGAGGTTCTCCAACTGGGCACTCGGATTATTAGTGGCCAAGTGGCAAATCTAATATCTTATTCTGCGCTCCTCACCATTAGCAGGGACCTACTCATCCAGCACGGAAATATCTCAACAAGAGACCGCTAACGTTTCAGTCAAACGGAGCCAATTTCAGATCTCCTCATGGTCGGATATCCCTGATCTACTTGTGATTCTGAATACTCCACCCACGAAGATGAGAGTCATGCCCTTTGCAAATGACTTCCTTTGTCAGTTCGTCTTGTTAGTTTGGAAACAAGGCTGCAACATCCAACAGGTTTGGATCATCATTCAACATGGACTACCTGTTGTAAATGTGTATGGCTTTACTGTATCCATGTGTAGTATTATCCGATTTCATTGGATAGCACGCAAATAAAAACTTTGCACTGCATTTCAGTACACGTGACCAAAATAAATCAATACCATTGAACTAGGAGGAAATGGAGTCTAGTTTAGCTTCGTTTATTATTGTTACGTGTACCGAGACACAGTGAGAAGCATTTGGTTGCATGCTAGCCAGTCAGTTAAAAGACTATACGATCAAGTTGCCCACAGCACACAGCACACAGACACAAGACAAAGGGCATAACATTTAGCGCAAGATAAAGTCCAATAAAATCGATTAAAGATAGCCAGAAGGTCTACCATGAGGTAGATGGATCAGGTCAGGACCGCTTTATCCACAAAATGCTGGAGTAACTCAGCAAGTCAGGCAGCATCTCGGGAGAGAAGGAATGGGTGACGTTTCGGGTCGAGACCCTTCTTCAGACTGAAGAAGGGTCTCGACCCGAAACGTCACCCATTCCTTCTCTCCCGAGATGCTGCCTGACCTGCTGAGTTACTCCAGCATTTTGTGAATAAATCGATTTGTACCAGCATCTGCAGTTATTTTCTTAAAGGTCAGGACCGCTCTCTAGCTAGTGAGAGGATGGTTCAGTTGCCTGATAACAGCTGGGAAGACACTGTCTCTGAATCTGGAGGTATGCATTTTCAAACCGCTGTACCTCTTGCCTGATGAGAAGAGGGAGTGAGCGGGGTGAGACTAGTCCTTGATATTGCTGCTGGCCTTGCTGAGGCTGCGTCAAGTGTAGATGGAGTCAATAGACGGGAGGTTGGTTTGCATGATGGTCTGGGCTAAGTCCACAGCTCTGCAATTTCTTGCGGTTCTGGATGGAGTTATTCCCAAGCTAGATTGAAATAAGATCATAAGATCATAAGTGGTAGGAGCAGAATTAGGCCATTCGGCCCATCAAGTCTACTCCACCATTCAATCATGGTTGACCCATCTCTGCTTCCTAACCCCATTCCTCTGCCTTCTCCCCATAAGCCCTGACACCCGTACTAATCAAGAATCTATCTATCTCTGCCTTAAATATATCCACTGCCTTTGCCTCCACAGCCTTCTGTGGCAAAGAATTCCACAGATTCACCACCCTCTGACGAAAGAATGTTTATAAATATTAATAAGTAAACATATTAAGTAATGTAAAACACTAGTAAGTTTTAGTGAATCTTTGCTTCGTCTGAAATGATGATGAAATGAGCGGATGGAGAGACTCAGCAGGTCAGGCAGAATCTGTGGAGGGAAATGGGAAGTTGATATTTCCGGTCAAGCCACTTTGTCTAGTCTAGATGACTCGAAACATCGACTGTCCATTTTCCTCCACAGAAGGTGCCTTACCTGCCACGTCCCTCCAGATGCTCCTCTTTTTTTCCCCAACATCCGCAATCTCCTGTGCTCCAAGTTGAAGGGGTCATCACTGGGTAGTGAGGACTCTTTTCCATAGAAAAAGACACAGAGGTGGGGTCAGAAGAAGATGTCATGCTGCCTGTTAGAAGTGAAAAGGTCTAAAGAGGGTAGAGGCCAATCTGGGGGATATACCTCTAGTTTTCCTCTCCCCCGACTCTCAGTCCAACGAAGGGTCTCAACCCGAAGCGTCACCTATTCCTTCTCTCCAGAGATGCTGCCTGACCCGCTGAGTTACTCTCGCACTTTGTGTCCTACTTCGGCGTAAACCAGCGTCTGCAGTTCCTTCCTACAAAGGCCAAGTATGCAGGTGAGTGTGGTGAACAAGCTATTTCAGTCTGAGTCAAGTCCATGAAAATAAAGGTGTTGATGCCTGAAATATGAAGTTTTTGCAGCATGTTCTCATTCCTGTGTTTTATTTGATGGAAATTCTAACTCAAGCAGGAGCGGATAGCAAAAAGGTGAACTGTCAACATGAAGGTAGTGGAAGGCACGAGAGAGATGTTGAGAAGGTGGAGCCATTGGCTTATTTAGGAAACATGCCATAATCTCTTTAGATGATGTTGGCAAGCGGGGGAGAAAGGTACAAGAAATAGAGAGGAGCAAGGGATCGTTCCCATGCAACGTTGCAGGAGCGAGAAGGAAGGACATGGCAGGTGTTGATCTCAATGTGCCTGGGTAGACAAGAGTGAAACTGGACAGGGTCAGTCTCATTAATCTGGATAATGGTGGAAAGGCCTTGCAGGAGGTGGGGCCAACCATGGCTCAGACCCCCAGATGGATCGAGAAGGACAAGGAACGTGACCACTGCCGCTGAAATGGCAGATGCTTCAAAGCATTTAAAATTCTGTCACAGAGTCAACCTAAATAAGCTATCCTGTCACGTTTGCTGTGGCACTAATACACAGTGATGAGAGAATTCCATGCCCTGAAAATGACCATCAATAAATTAACTAACAACAGCTCATGACAGCTTTGCCACTCAGAGAAGTTCTTTGAATACAGAAATCTAACGTGAAAATATGATTGAAAATCAATTATATCTGCATTCATTCTGGTGGCATGATTGGAATATAAATCTGTGGCTCATCATTTTTAAAACATGTCTAATGTGCCAGGTCCAACTGGAATCATTTTAATGTAACTTTATTTGAAATTAAGATTCACAATCCAGGCCTGTTGCATTAGATAGCTCCTTGAATCTGCTTTATGTCAGTTCTGTGGGCAAACTGACATTGAAGTCACCTCATATGTTATAAAATATTCCTTCAAAATAATGAAGTTAAAAAGCCACTAATACTTTGAGTTGCTTATCACTGGATGTTTTAAAATACAGCTTGTCTTCTCTGATAATTATCAGGCAACTGAATCATCCCACCACAACCAGAGAGCAGTGCTGAACTACTATCTACCTCTTTCATGACCCTCGGACGATCCTTGCTCGGACTTTGCTGGCTTTACCTTGCACTAAACGTTATTCCCTTATCATGTATATTTACACTGTAAATGGATCGATTGCAATCATGTATTGTCTTTCTGCTGACTGGTGAGCACGCAACAAAAGCTTTTCACTGTACCTCTCAGTACACGTGACAATAAACTAAACTGAACTGATAATTGCAAAACCGTTGAACTGTGAGGCAAAAAAGTAACTTGCTTTGAGAAGATGGATTCGATCTTAAAAGAAAGTTGGGGTGGAAACTTGGTTTTGCTGGTCAGTGTTGAATGTGTTTTTGGAATATTAATCATTGGTTACATTTATAACTTTGTGGAATCAATTGCACAAATATGAATGCAATGAGTGGTGAATTTCTTATTTTATAGGCCTGATCTGTTCATCAGTTAAGAGACCAATAATGTACAATAAGGTCACCCGATCTTCAAAAAAGGACACAAAATGCTGGAGTTACTCAGTGGGACAGGCAGCATCTCTGGAGAACATTGAAAGGTGTTGTTTCGGGTCTGGACCCTTCTCCAGACTGAAACGTTACCTACCCATGTTCTTCAGAGATGCTGCCTGACCCGTTGAGTTACTCCAGCAGATAGACACAAAAAGAAGAGTAACTCAGCGGGACAGGTAACATCTCTGGAGAGAAGGAATGGGTGACGTTTTGCGACGAGTCCCTTCGTCAGAGTAATTAACGCAAAGGGAAACGAGACATATAGACGATGATGTAGAGAGATAAAGAACAATGAATGAACGATATGCAAAAAAGGAAACAGGCCATTGTTAGCTGTTTGTTGCATGTAAAAGCAAAGCTGGTGCGACTTGGGTGGGGGAGGGATAGAGAGAGGGGGAATGCTGGGGTTATTTAAAGTTAGAGAAATCAATATTCATACCACTGGGCTGTAAAATGCCCCAGCGAAATGAGATGCTGTTACTCCAATTTGCATTTAGCCTCACTCTGACAATGGAGGAGACCTAGGACAGAAAGGTCAGTGTGGGAACGGGAAGGAGAATTAAAGTGTTTAGTAACCGGGAGATCAGGTAGGTTCAGGTGGACTGTGCGAAGGTGTTCAGCAAAATAACCGCCCAGTCTACGTTTGGTCTTGTCGATGTATAAGGATCCACATCTTGAACAACGGATATAGTAGATGAGGTTGGAGGAGGTGCAACTGAATCCAAATTGTTTGGATTTGATGGGCTGACGAACCAGTTTCCATGCTGTATCTCTCAATGAGTCTGTAACTGAAGCTTCTTTGTCCTCAGAGTGAGAGGGCCAGAACTTAGACTAAGGGCAGACATGGCGAGAGCTCAGGCAGTTTCCCATAGCAACACTTCTCTGGGGAGAGATGATGGAAGTTCAAGGGAAAGACATTCTAGCCTTAGAGGGAGTACAGAGAAGGTTCACCAGATTGATCCCTGAGATGGCAGGACTTTCATATGAAGAAAGACTGAAAAGACTAGGCTTATACTTGCTGGAATTTAGAAGGCTGAGGGGGGATCTTATAGAAACATATAAGATTCTTAAGGGGTTGGAGAGGCTAGATGCGGGAAGATTGTTCCCGATGTTGGGGGAGTCCAGAACCAGGGGTCACAGCTTAAGGATAAGGGGGAAGTCTTTTAGGAACGAGATGAGAAAACATATCTTCTCAGAGTGGTGAGTCTGTGGAATTCTCTGCCACAGAAGGTAGTTGAGGCCAGTTCATTGGTTATATTTAAGAGGGAGTTAGATGTGGCCCTTGTGGCTAAAGGGATCAGGGGGTATGGAGAGAAGGCAGGTACAGGTTACTGAGCTGGATGATCAGCCATGATCATATTGAATGGCGGTGCAGGCTCGAAGGGCCGAATGGCCTACTCCTGCACCTATTTTCTATGTTTCTATGAAATTTGTTCAAGTTGACAACCGGCTTGAGCAGGCAGGGGTGGGAGGAGATAGGTGGAAATTGTACTGCTATTCAAAGAGGAAGCAGAGGTGCCACAAGCTATTTTGATAAAGGTTGAGGTTCGAGGCACATATTCATCTTACAGACTCTATTCATACAGGCACATATTCATCTTGCCCTTCTCTTCCCCATCCGCCCATTTTGACATTGGTGAGAGAAGGTACAGTCTGTAATTTCAATATGTCCCATTTTTCTCTGAATTCTGCCAGAAGTGAAAGTGACTGTAATTTCTTGCTGGTACTTTTGCATTGCAAGTATAGTGTTGATGACTTTCTTACTGGCACTTCACACCCATGCATAGCACTTCACTCTCACCTCTTGGTTCAGCAGGGAACTGGCAGACAGTATTAGAAGTAGTTTATTATTGTCAGGTGTACCGAGATACAGAAAAAAAACACACTTTTGTGTGGTATCCAGGCAAATCATACCATCCATGAATACATCAGGTAGTGCAACAGAAAAAGATAGATGGAGTGCAGAATGCAGAGCTACAGATACTGGGAAAGTGCAGATTACAAAGAAAAGAGGAAGGGCTGCAATGAGTTAGACTGGAAGATCGGACATTCACCCTTAGCATATGAGAGTTCTGTCCAAGAGTCTGATAGCAGTGGAAAAGAAGCTATTTTTGAATCTGGTGGTACGTGCTTTCAAGTTTTTGTAGTTAGGTTACTACGGTTCAATTTATTGTCACGTGTACGGAAGTACAGTGAAAAGTTTTTGTTGCGTGCTACCCAGTCAGTGGAAAGACAATCCATGATTATAATTGAGCAGATTATAATCCACATTGTACAGATACATGATAAAGGGAATAAGTGCAAGTCCTGTAAAGTCCGCTTAAAGATAGTCTGAGGGTCTCCCAATGAGGTAAATAGTAGCTCAGGATCCCTCTCCAGTTGGTTTAGTTGTCTGGTAACAGCTGAGAAGCAACTGTTCCTGAATCTGGAGGTGTATGTTTTCACACTTCTGTACCTCTTGCCTGATGGGTGAAGGGAGAAGAGGAAGTGACTGGGGTGTGACTCGTCCTTGATTATACTGCTGGCCTTGCCGAGGCAGCAGCACAATTAAGGCCTTCTGCATGATGGCAGAGAGAATATCCGTGATGTGAGTGGTCCTTGATAATGTTGGCTGTTTTCCTGAGGCAGTGTGGTGTAGATGGAGTCGATGGGGGGGGGGGGGGGGGGAGAAGCGGCTGGTTTGTGTGATGGCTTGGGCTGTGTCCACAATGGACTGCAATTAATTTTGGCCTTGGGCAGAGCAATTGGCAAACCAAGTTGTAGTGCATCCACGTCAGATGCTGTCTAGGGTGCATCTCTAGAAATTGGTTAGCTTCATTGAAAACGTGTCAAATTTCCCCGAGGAAGTGGAGGCGTTGAGGTGTTTTTTTCTCGCTGAGGTGGCAATATGGTTGGACCCGATCAAATTGTTGGTGAAATTGTGAGGAAGTTGAAGCTCTTGACCATTTCCACTTCAGTACCATTGATGCAGACTGCGCGGGTACTCCACCAAGTTTCCTCAAGTCAATGACCAGCTCCTTTATTAGCTGACATTGTGGGAGAGGTTGTTGTAGTGACGCCATGCTACTGTGCTCTCCGTCTCCTTCCTGTACTCCATTTCCTCATTGTTTGAGATCCGGCCCACTACGGCAGTGTCATCTGCCAACTTGTAAACGGAGTTAGAGCACAATTTGGCAACACGGTCATGAGTGTACAGGGAGTATAGTAAGATGCTGAGAAGGCAGGCTTCCGGGGCTGGTGCTGAGAATTATAGTAGAAGAGGTTTTATCACCTGATTTTGATCTCTGGTTCATTGAGGATCTATTGACTGATGGGGGGAACGATGGGTTGATTCTTAGATCCAGGAATTGGATATTGGTTTGGTTGGGTTTATGGAATTGAATGGGGAGCTATGGTAAATAAACAAGAGTCTGATGTAGGTATCCTTGTTACCCAGATGTTCCATCAATGAGTGTAGGGACAGGAAGATGGCGTCTGCCGTGGACCTGTTGTGGCAGTGGGCGGGTTACATTGGATCAAGTTTATCTGGTAGGCTGGAGCTAATGGGCACAGTGACCAGCCTTCCAAAGCATGTCATGGCGTTAGATGTCAGAGCTACCAGACGCAAGTTATTGAGGCACATCACCTTGATTTTCTTTGGCACCCACAATGAAGACCACAACATCATAGTAGTCTTCTTGAAACAGATGGAGACCTCATACTGGAGTAGAGAGTGGTTAAAGATGTCCACAAATACTCCCACCAGTTTGACCACACAGGTTCTGGAGACATGGATGGGGACTCCATCTGGGCCTGTCTATGGATTCACTCTCAGGAAGGCCAATCTGACATCTACGATAGTGACCGTGGGTTCAGGTGCACCTAAGGCTCTCGGGGCAACTGATGTAAGTCCATTGTCTTTCTATTCAACATGAGCATGGTTTAGCATAGAAATAGAAAATAGGTGCAGGAGTAGGCCATTCACCCTTCGTGACATCACCGCCATTCAATATGATCATGGCTGATCATCCAGAATCAGTACCCCGTTCCTACTTTCTCCCCATATTCCTTGATTCCATTAGCCCTAAGAGGTATATCCAAATCTCTCTTGAATCCATCCATTGAATTGGCCTCCACTGCCTTCTGTGAGAGGGAATTCCACAGATTCACAACTCTCTGGATGAAAAGGTGTTTTCCTCATCTCAGTCCTAAATGGCCTGCCCATTATTCTTAAGCTGTGACCCTTGGTTCTGGACTCCCCTAACATCGGGAACATTTTTTCTGCATCGAGTCTGTGCAATCCCTTAATGTATACGTATATAACAATTGTATATGTTTCTATCAGATCCCCTCTCATCCTTCTAAATTCCAGAGAACATAAGCCCAGTCGATCCATTCACATTGACCTTGACTTCATCAAGGGCGGACGCATTGCTCCGAGCAAATCGGCCCGACTTTGTTTTCTAGTTGGCAACAGCACACACAAGTCATGCCTCAATCGGCAGATGTCTGTGTGCTTATTAGACAATAGACAATAGGTGCAGGAGTAGGCCATTCGACCCTTCGAGCCAGCACCACCATTCAATGTGATCATGGCTGATCATTCTCAATCAGTACCCCGTTCCTGCCTTCTCCCCATACCCCCTGACTCCACTACCCTTAAGAGCTCTATCTAGCTCTCTCTTGAATGTATTCAGAGAATTGGCCTCCACTGCCCTCTGAGGCAGAGAATTCCACAGATTCACAACTCTGACTGAAAAAGTTTTTCCTCATCTCTGTTCTAAATGGCCTACCCCTTATTCTTAAACTGTGGTCCCTGGTTCTGGACTCCCCCAACATTGGGAACATGTTTCCCGCCTCTAATGTGTCCAACCCCTTAATAATCTTATAAGTTTCGATAAGATCCCCTCTCATCCTTCTAGGACTTCAGCTTGGGCTGGCATTGTCTCTTGGCATCCCTGGTGCCTTTGCAAAGATAATATCTAGATGTCCTGTGCAGGTCGAGATCACCCTCAGACTTGGTTCTTCAATGAAACATCTCAGACTTGGTTCTTCACAAGGGATTGGGGTCTTACCATTTATCTGTGGCTTGTGGCTTCAGACACTCGGTTTGACTTCTATGTCATGCATTCCACCACACACATACTGATGTGGTCTGTAATGGGCACTTGGTCGCAAGGTCCTTGAATATGGACCAGTCCACTGACACATAACAGTCTTGTGGGAGCTCGTCTGTTTTCTAAGACCAGTGCTGTACGACTTCTGTCCTGGATCCTCAAGCTTCAGTTCCTGCTTGTAAGCATGGTGTGATGCATACATTTTTCATAAAGCAAGTGGGAGATGGAGCAGTTTCCCAATCAGTGAAGTCACGTTTGAGCAAAGAAGTCTGACAGAGATACAAAACTGTCGTAGAAGTTATGGATGGAGAGACGGATGAAAGAGGTGGGTGGAGACATTTCCGAGATTTTAGATCTAATAATTCTCACATTGACATGTATCAAGATTAGTTCGGTGGGGGAAAGATCACACTGAACCCATCAATGTACCAGTAAACACAAAATGCTGGAGTAACTCAGCGGGTCAGGCAGCATCTCTGGAGAGAAGGAATGGGTGACATTTCGGGCTGAGACCCTTCTTCAGACTGATGTCAGAGGAGTGGGCGGAACAAAGATAGAATGCAGTCAGAGACAGTAAGACTGGCGGGAGAACTGGGAAGGAGATGGAGACAGTGGGAAAGCAAGGGCTATTTGAAGTTAGAGAAGTCAATGTTCATACCGCTGGGGTGTAATCTACCCAAGCAAAATATGAGGTGCTGTTCCTCTAATTTGCGCTGGGCCTCATTCTGACAATGGAGGAGGCCCAGGACAAACGTCAGATTGGGAATGGGAGGGGGAGTTAAAGTGCTGAGCAACTGGGAGAACAGATAGGTTGAGGCAGACTGAGCGGAGGTGTTCAGCAAAATGATTG
This sequence comes from Rhinoraja longicauda, assembly GCF_053455715.1. Taxonomy (NCBI): domain Eukaryota; kingdom Metazoa; phylum Chordata; class Chondrichthyes; order Rajiformes; family Arhynchobatidae; genus Rhinoraja; species Rhinoraja longicauda. Next base: position 101,901,121 of record NC_135954.1, read on the forward strand.
CCGAGCCTGTACTTGGCCTTGCCGATGTGCAGAAGCTGACATCTGGAACAGCGGATACAGTAGATGAGGTTGGAGGAGGTGCAAGTGAACCTGTACAAGTACAGTACAGATGGACATAAGTTCCCACCTCCAAAAGGAGAGACTTGGGTCGCAACCTCTCGTGGGGGTCTATCCGCGAGAATGTTGTGACAGACCGTGAGGGGTCGGGAACAAAGAGCTTGGTTGCTGGAGGCCTGGAATCGGTGGAAGTGATGAGAGAGAGGGGTGGCGTTCCTTGAGAATCATTCACAACCTGGGAGAATCTTCTTGATTCTACTTGAGACTAACCGTCCGGCCTGTCTGAGAGACATTTTGATGTCAATGCATCTGGGAATGATGGATTGCAGCATCTCAAGCATCGTTTTCCCCTTTTGTTTTTGTTATATTTATTTTGTGCTACATTCTCCCACCGTTAAGCACAGTTTGGTAGAATCAGTGGCGGTCCCCACAGCAGCTCCTGTCAGGCCAGCTGATGGATGTTCCCTGATTGTCAGCCGGCAGGGAAGGAACAGGACTGTATTTAGACAATCTACCCAATGGGGGCTATTACTGTGATCTGTGATACGCCATGGAAAAAAATTCAGACGAACCAAAATAGCAAGCACGAGCATTAAACCCATCTATCAACGACCGCTGTGCGAGGAATGGAAGCCTTCTTGCTGGAGATAGTCTATTATCTTCTAGTTGGTACAGATTGCTAGCTCCACGACACCGTATGTTTTTTTCAGCAGTCAATAAATTAATCTAGGACACAGCTGGAGAGTACATTCCATTACACAGCGAGAACGATGAAGGATGCTGCTATTTACATCAACCTTTAACCTGCTTGCTGTCATGGACCCCGAAGAAATAATGTGCTGGCTTTCATGCACATTTACTATAATTATACCGAGTGAAACACTGAGTAAAGAGTTTATCCACTTCTCAGTATCAATAAAATTAGCCATGTAAATGTAATTTCAAAGTTACTGAAGCATAACACAGCTGATTTCAAAGTAGCGCAGTGTCCATTCTTTTGCATTGCCCATTTCAATGCTATTCTACTGAATATAACACTGTTTCCAGACTCTCACCTTCACCCATGCCTCTTTACAGAGTACCCTTATATTTATGTCAGAGTAATGTCAGAGCCCTGGATGCTCTTGAACTCTGCTGCACACGTCCATTAGTTCATGAGTGAGAGGAGCAGAATTAGGCCATTTGGCCCACCATATCTGCTCCGCCATTCAATCATGGCTGATCCATCTTTCCCTCCCAGCCCCATTCTCCTGCCTTCACCCCATGACCCCTGACACCCATACTACTCAAGAATCTGTGCCTTAAAAATACCAATTGACGGTCTCCACAGCCTCCTGTGGCAATGAATTCCACAGATTCACCACCATCTGACTAAAGAAACTGCTCTTCATCTTTCTGTCTTAAGTGCTGTCTTTAGAACTACAGTGTGGGAACAGGCCCATTGGCCTACCGAGTCCTCGCCAACCTGCAATCACCCCGTCCACTAGCAGTATCCTGCACACCAGTGAAAATTTACAATTTTTACTGAAGCCAATTAACCTACAAACCTGTACGTCTTTGGACTGTGGGATGAAACCAGAGCACCTGGAGAAATCCCATGTGGTTACAGGGGAACGAACAAACTCCATACGGACAGGGCCCCTAGACAGGATCAAAACCAGGTCTTTGGTGCTCTAAGGCAGCAACTGTACCGCTGTGCCACTGTGACACCCTGAAGTGTTGTACTACCAGTGACGCTGTCTTTTCCAATGAGGTGTCGAACTGAGACCGTGGGACCACTTTGAGGAAGCTGCCAGAGGAGGTAGATGAGGCTGGGACTATCCTAACATTTAAGAAACAATTAGACAGGTACATGGATAGGACAGGTTTGGAGGGATATGGGCCAAACGCAGGCAGGTGGGACTAGTGTAGCTGGGACATGTTGGCCTATGTGGGCAAGTAGGGCTGAAGGCCACTGTGCCACACTCTGACTCTATGAATAGAAGTTGTTCCCCAAAAACTGTTAACATCATAAACACAAAAACCTCTGTGCTGAAGGTATGAAATCTGTCCGTATTCAATCCTGTCTAACGCCCGCAGTCAGCCCCTGCATTAATCACATATCGCACTTACTTTCTATGGTGTCCTTTCTATGGTGTCCTAAGATACAGTTTAATGCATTAATGGAGGATTCTGGCTCTAGCCTTCTCCATGAGGTAGAGTGAGCCACAGGTTGCAAAAGGCCACAGGCACCATTTTGTTCCTGTGGCCTTAAATAGGTTACCTCTGCCAAAGGTAGCATGCACCAATATTAAATATCTCTGCCTGATGACAGCATTTAAAAACAGATATAAATTCAGGGCATAGAAAACCTTTTTCAAAAATTGCCACTATCAAACATAATAAAATTTATATATTGTACCTGTGGGACAACTTGTTCACACAGAGGGTGGTTCATACATTGAATAAGCTGCTAGAAGTAATGGCTGAGGCAGGTACAATAACACCATTTAAAAGACATTCGCACAGGTTCCTGGACAGGAAATGTTTAGAGGAACATGGGTCAAATGAAGGCAAGTGGGACTTGCTAAGATGAGCATCTCGGCCAACATGGATGAGTTGGGCTTACAGTCTGATTCTTTGGTGTGTGCCTCTGCGACGTTATTTCTCTAAATCTGAAAAATACATTAACTACGATAAATAATTACAAGTGTAAATACAAATGAAATAAAGGAATTAACTCAATGGCTGGATCTCCACAGTCCTTTGATGAAGAGAATTGCAAGGTTGACCACTGGGAGGAGAGAATTCTTGGCCGTTTTAGTCCCAAACTGTCTACGCTGACTGGTCAAATGGTATTCACCTGGTCCTAGTCTTCTCTGTCAGGTAAAATATCCTCCTCACATTTAGTTTGGCAAACTATGACACAATTTCATAAATTTCAATGGGATCTTTCATTCTTTGGTACAATCCCAGTTTACCCAGCCTTTCCTTGAACGGCAAAGTGGCCAGACCGGTTAAGTTAATCTGCACCGCATTCCTCCCACTGTGTGACTACCCTTTCCTATCTAAGGAGGCCAAAACTGCACACAATACCCCAGATGTGGTCTCACCAATGCATATCCCTATGGAATTGTAATACTTTATTTGATATTTAACCCTAACTTGTTTCATTAAGACAGTAGTTCACCACTTGGCCTACAAATCACCTTTTAGAGACACAGCGTGGAAACAGGCCCTTCGGCACACCGACTGCATGTCAACCAGCGATCACCCATACACTACTTTTATCCTACACACTAGAGACAATTTACAGCAGCCAATTGACCGACAAACCTGCACGCCTTTGAAGAGTGGTGGAAAATCGGAACACCCGGAGAAATCCCATGCTGGTCAGAAGGAGAATGTACAAACTCCATACAGACAGCATCCACACTCAGGATCGAATCCGAGTCTCTGGCTCTGAAAGGCAGCAAACATATCACTATGCCACTGTGGCGATCTAATGCATCTGCATGTGAATTGTGTGCCAACGCACTTAGATCCCTTTGAACTTCGATACCACCCAGTCTCTTGACATGAAACAACTATTTCTTGTTTTTGTTAGGTTCATCATATATAAATATCCTGGCATTTTTCCACATTCTATTCCATCCACCATATTTTCACCCATTCACTCAGTTTCCCACATCACCATGAAGTCCTTTTCACATTTCCTCTGCACTCAGAATGCTGCTTAGTTTAACAACAACAACAACCTAGGAAACATGACATTTTATGCCACTCAGCAAAATAATCGACATAGATCGTGAGTGGCGGGGTCCCAAACACCAGTCCCTGCCTTGGAGGCACAAGAGACTGCAGATGCTGGAACATTGAGCAAACACCAAGCGAATGGTATGTTGGCATTCATAGCAAGGGGATTTGAGTATAGAAGCAGGGAGGTTCTGCTGCAGTTGTACAGGGCCTTGGTGAGACCACACCTGGAGTACTGCATACAGTTTTCGTCTCCTAATCTGAGGAAAGACATTCTTGCCATAGAGGGAGTACAGAGAAGGTTCACCAGATTGATTCCTGGGATGGCAGGACTTTCATATGAAGAAAGACTGGATAGATTCGGTTTGTACTCGCTGGAATTTAGAAGATTGAGGGGGGATCTTATAGAAACTTACAAAATTCTTACGGGGTTGGACAGGCTAGATGCAGGAAGATTGTTCCCGATGTTGGGGAAGTCCAAAACAAGGGGTCACAGTTTAAGGATAAGGGGGAAGTCTTTTATCTTATGAGATAAGCAAGTTTTTTTCACACAGAGAGTGGTGAATCTGTGGAATTCTCTGCCATAGAAGGTGGTTGAGGCCAGTTCATTGGCTATATTTAAGAGGGAGTTAGATGTGGCCCTTGTGGCTAAAGGGATCAGTGGGTATGGAGAGAAGGCAGGTACAGGTTACTGAGTTGGATAATCAGCCATGATCATATTGAATGGTGGTGCAGGCTCGAAGGGCAGAATGGCCTACTCCTGCACCTACTTTCTATGTTTCTATGCTGGAGGAACTCAGCAGGCCAGACAGCATTATCCCCAATCTGAAGAAAATCCCAACCCAAAACGTCACCTACCCGTTCCCTCCCCAAATGTTGCTTGACCCGCTGAATTCCTCCAGTTCTTTGTGTTTTGCTCACCAGTCCCTGATTTACCCAACTTGTTCACAGGCTGCAATCTCTTTATTCTCACTTTTGCTTTCTGATTGTGTAAGAAAATAACTGCAGATTTATTAAATGTTATAATACAATAAATTATAATATTCAAACAGTTTCCTTAATTACTTGCAATATCGGCATATTTTTGCATATTACATGTTAATTACCAAGCTGTATTGTATCTCAGAACTTTGTCGTTTGTCACCATTTAGGTATGTTTCTTTTTTCATTTTTCTTGCCAAAACAGACACTTTTCCGAAGATGCAAAAAGCTAGAGTAACTCAGCGGGTCAGACAGCATCTCTGCAGAAAAGGAATAGGTGATGTTTCGGGTCGAGACCCTCCTACATGGTCCTCCGATCTTTCAGATCTTTCAGTTAACCCATCCAAATCCCTTTCTAACAAGCTGCATGGCTTCTTCACAACTTATTCTCCTATCTAACTTTGTGGCATCAGCAGGGTTTAGCAAAGATACCTTTGGTGCCTTAATATTGAAACCAAAAAATGACCCATTAACTCATTTTATGTTATATAATATATAATATAAGAAAATAACTGCAGATGCTGGTACAAATCGAAGGTATTTATTCACAAAATGCTGGAGTAACTCAGCAGGTCAGGCAGCATCGCAGGAGAGAAGGAATGGGTGACGTTACGGGTCGAGACCCTTCTTCAGACTGATTGATCATCAATTCTCTATCCAGATCTATGTCTGACTCTGAAAAAGGTTCTCAACATGAAACGTCCCCAATTCCTTCCCTCCAGAGATGCTGCCTGTCCCGCTGAGTTACTCCAGCATTTTGCGTCTATCTTCGGTGTAAACCTGCATCTGCAATTCCTTCCTGCACAGACTCAGTATGTCACCCCTAGTTTCAGGTGCACTGACATGGCTGATCAAACTGCTGTGTACAGAAATTTTACATGGTGGAAATTGGGAGTCAGTTCCAATCAATGAAACAACCTTCCACCGCTGGAGCTCAAACCGGCCCATTATATTTCAGTCATGTAAAAGTTTGAGCAAATACTCGCTCGAGCAGAAAGGATCTTGCACAGAGTGACGATCAATAACCAAGCCTTTCTGCCTATAATTTAACTGCCGCTGAATTGTGACACCTACTTTAAGTCAATCATATGTTCCCGTTTATTCAATAGATGTTACATTACTGCAATTCTGATGACTTGTCCTTGCTGTACAATCCTATTACTTGAATGTATCCACATTATCTCTGATTTGATAAGTGCTGCACAGCTGAAAGAAACATTTCAGAATTCAGTCTTGCATGGGGCGAGGAAATAATTTACCCAGACATTTTCTTTGCCAAATAAAGTTGAAGAAGAAAGTGCCAGATAGTTTGAGCATTCCCTTCTCCCGTGCTAGTGGTACAGTTTAGGTGGGATGAAGGTCAGATTTTCGTACACAATTATAGCCCACTGCCCTTAACAGTTATGTTCATAGTATAAAAAGCAACAAGGTGCAAAATGAATGCATATAATAAAACTATGCTCACCATTTTTCTTTAAAATTTGGTCTCAGAAGCACAAATTCATAAATTAGAGGAGCAGAGTTAAGGCCATTTGGCCCGTCGAGTCTGCTCTGCTATTCAACCATGGCTGACCTTCAAAAATAGGGATGTAATGCTGAGGCTTTCTAAGGCGCTGGTCAGGTCGCATTTGGAGCATTGTGAGCAATTTTGGGTACCATATCCGAGGAAGGGTGTGCTGGCTCTGGAGAGGGTCTAGAGGAGACTTACAAGAATGATCCCAGGAATGAGTGGGTTAACATATGATGAGCATTAGACAGCACTGGGCCTGTACTCACTGGAGTTTAGAAGAATGAGGGGGGGGCCTCATTGAAGCAGACCGAACAGTGAAAGGATTGGATAGAGTGGATGTGGAAAGGTTGTTTCCACTAGTGAGAGTGCCTAGGACTAGAGGTCATAGCCTCAGAATTAAAGGACGTTGCATTGGGAAGGAGATGAGGAATTTCTTTAGTTAGAGGATGGTTAATCTGTGGACTTATTTGCCACGGAAGGCTGTGGAGGCCAAGTCAATGGATGTTTTTAAGGTAGAGATAGATTCTTAATTAGTACAGGTGACAGGGGTTATGGAGAGACGGCAAGGGAATGGGGTTAGGAGGGAGAGATAGATCAGCCATGATTGAATGGTAGAGTGCACTTGATGGGCCGAATGGCCTAATTCTGCTCTTACCCCATGACCTTGTGATCTAATTTTCCCACGCAACACCATTCTCTTGCCTTCTCATCGTAATCTTTGACACCCTAACTAATCAAGAATCCATCAATCTCTGCTTTATAACTGCCCAATGGCTTGGCCGCCACAGCCATCTGTGGCAATGAAGAACATCCCAAGATAGTAAGCTTGAGGCAGAGATTTCTGGCTTGATATCCCACTTCAGACATTTGATTTGAATCAAGAATTAAATGCTCAGCTGGTCAGGTGGTGCTGTGGGGAGAAACATCAGATTCAGGTTGAAGACTTTTCACCACAACTGGGAAAAGTGTCCCACTTAGGCGATTTTAAGGCGACTGCCGGTGACTAGGCTGTCACCGAACGTTTGCCGGGGTGTCGCGGGCATGATCGTGAGGAGTCTTCAATGAATCGTAGTGGATCTCGGCGCGCCGCGGAAAAATTTACCTGCTAGAAATTTCTCGCCGACAGCTGGCTTGTCGCCAGGTATCGTAGCTTATTGCGGGCGCTGTCGCATGCTGTCCCCAGGTTTGCTAGATTGTCGCAGATTCATTTAGAAGCACGTAATACTAAATTAAGAAAAGGCATTTGAAGATACCAGAAGATAGTTTTGTTTAACCAATTCATTTACCGTCAGGACATTTGACGGGTAGATGGGAGGCGACAGTTTGACGGTCAGGTAAGCGTGGGAATTTCGAGATGTTTCCGAAGATGGTGTAATCTCTTAGCCATGTGCTAGTTTCACAAAAAAAGTAACTTGTATCGACCTGACTCGGCATTGTCGTGGTCATTGTCGTAGGGTAAAAGAAAATTTTGGCGATCTGCAACGACTTTGACAGTCGCCGGCAGTCGCCTTAAAAATCATGTAACTGGGACAGGCCCTTAAACAAGTTTTAAGTTGAAGAAATAGGATGGTTGGGGGTGAGGTATTGGGGCGCAGAGAAGGAACAAGTGAAAAGTCTTTGACTGGGCGTGGGACAGGAGAAATTGAGTGACTAGAGCGGTGAAAGAACCAGCTGAGAGAGAATGTCAGAGGATGACCTGATGTATCTGGCAGAGGTAATTCAGAGATAAATGAAATATGTAATTAGCAGAGGAAAAGATGGGAAAACTAGAAATCTGTCTAAAAAGTGGAATTAATTCAGGGGGCATCCACAGTGTACATTGTACAGATTCATTTAGTTTAATTTAATTTATTGCCACGTATACCGAAGTTCAGTGAAAAGCTTTTGTTGCGTGCTAACCAGCCAGCGGAAAGACATTACATGATTACAATCGAGCTATTCAGTGTACAGATACAGGAGAAGGGAATAATGTTTAGTGCAAGATAAAGCCAGTAAAGTTCGATCAAATATAGTCCCCGATGAGGTAGATAATAGCTCAGGTCTGTTCTCTAGTTGTTTATTACAAGATAAAGGGAATAACATGAATAATGTTTAGTGCAAGATAAAGCCAGTAAACTCCAAACAAAGATAGTCTGAGGGTGTCCGATGCGGTAGATAAAAGTTCAGGACCGCTCTAGTTGTGGTAGGATGGTTCAGTTGCCTGATAACAGCTGGGAAGAAACTGTCCCTAAATCTGGAGATGTGCGTTTTGAATGAATGAATGAATGAATATGTTTGTTGGCCAAGTATGTGCATATACAAGGAATGTGCCTTGGTGCTCCGCTCACAAATGACAACACAAACATACAGTTAACAATTAAGAATAAAGCATAAACACATCAAAACAATAAGGATACACCATTACAGTCTAAACTAGTGGGTGAAAATAAACCAGAGCAAAAAAGAGACTACAGACTTTGGTTATTGAGTAGAACTATCACTCGTGGGGAAAAAAGCTGTTTTTATGTCTGGCTGTGGCTTCTTTGACAGTCCAGAGTCACCTTCCAGAGGGAAGTGCTTCAAAGAGTTTGTGGCCAGGGTGAGAGGGGTCAGAGATGATCTTGCCTGCTCGCTTCCTGGCCCTTGCAGTGTACAGTTCGTCAATGGGGGGGGAAGGTTGCAGCCAACAGCCTTCTCAGCTGTGCGAACGATCCGTTGCAGCCTCCGGATGTTGTGCTTGGTGGCCGAGCCAAACCAGACCATGATGGAGAAGGTGAGGATGGACTCAATGATAGCAGTATAGAATTGGACCATTATTGCCTGTGGCAAAGAAGTTTGACACTTCTTTGCCTTTTGCCCGATGGGAGAGGGGTGAAGAGGGTATGGCCGGGGTGAAACTCATCCCAGATTATGCTGCTGGCCTTGCCGAGACAGCGTGTGTTCTTGCGTCTTCCCTAAACATGTCCTTCCTGGAGTGCTGGAGTCCAGGCAGAGATGGAGTGGATGTGGAAAGGATGTTTCCACTGGTGGGAGAGTCTAGGACCAGAGATCATAGCCTCAGAATTAGAGGACGCTCTTTTAGAAAGGGGGTGAGGAGGAACTTCTTTAGTCAGAGGGTAGTTAATCTGTAGGACTCATTGCCACAGAGGGATGTGGAGGCCGTCAGTGGATATTTTTAAGGCAAAGAAAGACAAATTTTTGATTGGAACGGGTGTCAATGGTTATGGAGAGAAGGCAGGAGAATGGGATTAGGAGGCAGAGATCAGCCATGATTGAATGGCGGAGTGGAATCAATTGGCCAAATGGCCTAGTTCTACTCCTATAACTTGTGAACATGTGCTGCTATCCAACTAGATCTTTTGCAAAAATGTATGAAACTGACAAAGATAAAAGATGAAAAAAAACCAGCACCAGAGTAGTTTGTATGTGGAATGCCTGGGGGAGTGGATCTTCAGAAGTCTAATGAACAATGACGTGTTAGCTGCAATCTTCAGAAGGATTTTCGAATGGGAACTCAATGACCAAAATGTACAAATGAAAACGGTGCTGTTTTCTCACGTCTTTTGCCTGGTTTTACAACTTTTTTGGGGGGGAAAATCAATTGGCCATTAGCACGAAAGACAGCGTATGTTAAGAGAATGGATTCCAATTTAATTTAGAGATACAGCGTGGAATCCACTGAGTCCACACTGACTAACGATCCCCGCACATTAACACTATCCTACACACATTAGCGACAATTTTACACATACACCAAGCCAATTAACCTACACCTGTATGTCTTCAGAGTGTGGGAGGAAACTGAAGATCTCAGAGGAAACTCATGCGTTAGATAGAGCTCTAGGGGCTAGTGGAATCAAGGGATATGGGGAGAAGTTGGGCACAAGTTACTGATTGTAGATGATCAGCCATGATCACAATGAATGGCGGTGCTGGCTCGAAGGGACAACTGGCCTCCTCCTGCACCTATTTTCTTTGTTTCTATAGTCACGTGGAGAGAGTACAAACTCTGTACAGACAGCACCCATAGTCGGGATCAAACCCGGATCTCCATGCTGCAAGGCAGCAACTCTACCGCTGCACCACCATGCCGTCTGAATTTCTAGACAAAGGTTTAATGCGAGTGCAATAATAAAGAGAAAAGTCAATGAACTCCAGTAGATTCAATGGGAAACTCAATGGGAAGTCTGGACAAGCAACCTGCATAGAGGGATATGTTCCAATTTCATAATTGAATTAGGTTTCAGGGACAGGCCAAAATGTGTGTTCAGCGTTTGCTCTGAGGATTGAAATTTGGTTCACTGCCCAAAACGACGTATTCTCCCTATGTGTGGAACAAAGTAATTATGATCCTTGCTGGAGGTGCTGAGGGACCATTTGTCCATTTAATGCACGAATGCCTCCTCTTCAGACAAGCTGAGAATAAAATGACCGATCATCTACTTAAGACCCTTTGTAACGATAAACCCCAAAACAGAACTATCGTAACCACCAGGATTTTAATTAGGATTAGAATTTCACTTCTTAAACCGCCTTTTGGTTTTGCTAAAGAAATCACCATGTATTGAGAAGTAACAGCTCATCTTAGTTTAGTTTAGAGATACAATGCGGAAACAGGCCCTTTGGCCCACATCGACCAACAATCCCCGCACACTAACACTATCCTATACACACTAGGAACAATTGACAATTTTACCAAGCCAATTGGCCTACAAACCTGTACATCTTTGGAATGTGGGAGGAAACTGGAGGCCAATGGAATGTTGCTAATGAGGGCGTGCAGCGTAGGTTCGCTAGGTTAATTCCCGGAATGGCGGCACCATCATATGTTGAAAGACTGGAGCGACTAGGCTTGTATACACTGGAATTTAGAAGGATGAGAGGAGATCTTATCGAAACGTATAATATTATTAAGGGGTTGGACACGTTAGAGGCAGGAAACATGTTCCCAATGTTGGGGGAGTCCAGAACAAGGGGCCACAGTTTAAGAATAAGGGGTAGGCCATTTAGAACTGAGACAAGGAAAAACTTTTTCAGTCAGAGAGTTATGAATCTGTGGAATTCTCTGCCTCAGAAGGCAGTGGAGGCCAATTCTCTGGATGCATTCAAGAGAGAGCTAGATAGAGCTCTTAAGGATAGCGGAGTCAGGGGGTATGGGGAGAAGGCAGGAACAGGGTACTGATTGAGAATGATCAGCCATGATCACATTGAATGGCAGTGCTGGCTCGAAGGGCCGAATGGCCTCCTCCTCCTGCACCTATTGTCTATTCCCAGAGAAAATCCATGCAGGTCACGGGATGAACGTACAAATTCTGTACAGCCGGCAACCACAGTCACGATCGAACCCAGGTCTCTGGCACTTTAAGGCAGCAGCTCTACCACTGTGCCACCCTATAAAATAATTGAAAGAGCATGATGTTTCCACTTGCTGTTAGGTTGTCCGACCTCTCACTGCAAAAGCCGCTGGAAAACTTCATCCTCTTGATCTATCAAGGCTTACACATCGCTCTGTGACTTCCAAGTTAATCTCTTAGCAGGTCCTAATAACAGTTTGTTACATCTCCAAAAGCTTGTTTAATTAACTGTGGGCGAGCACTTGATCTGAACAGGGATTGTTTGCCCGTCTAAGTTGGGGAATGCATTTACACAACCATTGGAAACTGATGTGAAGGAGGCACAAGCAACCAGCTAAACCATTGGTTTAGTTTTCTGTTCAAATGTTCTCACTACCCAAAGTACATTTGAGGCACGCAAAACAACACTGAGTCTAATGAGGCTATTTGCCACTGCCTTGGGGAGACAAGGGATGTACTGAACAAACCAATCTGGCAATGCACATTCAAGGGGTCTGTGCTCATATTTAAATAGATTTAGTAACATCTGCTAAAATAGTTTTTTGTTCCTTTCAGAAGAGGGGTTGAAAAAGAGTTGAAGGTGATTCCACAATCCATATCTGAATTATTAAGCAGTCATTTTCTCAAGCAATTGTAACATTTAACACAAACTTCCAGATTCAGGGATAGTTCCTTCTCAACTGTTATCAGGCCACTGAATCATCCTACCACAATCAGAGAGCAGTGCTAAACTACTACCTACCTCTTTGGTGACCCTCAGGCTATCCTTGGTCAAACTCTGCTGTATTTACCTTGCACTAAATGCTATTCCCTTGTACTGTACACCGTCAGAAGGCTCAGAAATGGAAAGGACTCGAATGAAGGCACCACAAAGTACTGAAGAAAACCCAAACTCCAAACTCACCTGGAACCAAAAGATATAGACCTGGAACCAAAAGATATAGACCTGGAACCAAAAGATATAGACCTGGAACCAAAAGATATAGACCTGGAACCAAAAGATATAGACCTGGAACCAAAAGATATAGACCTGGAACCAAAAGATATAGACCTGGAACCAAAAGATATAGACCTGGAACCAAAAGATATAGACCTGGAACCAAAAGATATAGACCTGGAACCAAAAGATATAGACCTGGAACCAAAAGATATAGACCTGGAACCAAAAGATATAGACCTGGAACCAAAAGATATAGACCTGGAACCAAAAGATATAGACCTGGAACCAAAAGATATAGACCTGGAACCAAAAGATATAGACCTGGAACCAAAAGATATAGACCTGGAACCAAAAGATATAGACCTGGAACCAAAAGATATAGACCTGGAACCAAAAGATATAGACCTGGAACCAAAAGATATAGACCTGGAACCAAAAGATATAGACCTGGAACCAAAAGATATAGACCTGGAACCAAAAGATATAGACCTGGAACCAAAAGATATAGACCTGGAACCAAAAGATATAGACCTGGAACCAAAAGATATAGACCTGGAACCGACAGAACTCAACACTGCAATCAAACTGACAGAATGCAGTACTGGTTAGTAAGCACCCAATTGCTGATGTTCTCAGGTATTTATACCAATTGAAAGATTAGGGGAGCAGATTAAATGCAGGTGTAACTCCAAATAGCTCAGTGGGTGAGTGTGGAAAGAGTCTCAAGTGACTGGAGGCATGGCAAGTGTGACAGTAACTGGCTCGATTGTAATCATGTATAGTCTTTACGCTGACTGGATAGCATGCAACAAAAGCTGTTCACTGTACCTCGGTACACGGGACAATAAACCAAACTAAATTGAACCTTTGTAAAAGAATTGAATATTCTCACAAGCCAATAAGAGTGTAAAATCTGAATAATGCTGGAAGTATGAATGCCAAGTATTAATAGAATGAAATTAGGTCATTTCAATAGACAATAGACAATAGACAATAGGTGCAGGAGGAGGCCATTCGGCCCTTCGAGCCAGCACCGCCATTCAATGTGATCATGGCTGATCATTCTCAATCAGTGCCCCGTTCCTGCCTTCTCCCCATACCCCCTGACTCCGCTATCCTTAAGAGCTCTATCTAGCTCTCTCTTGAATGCAATTTCAGACGATATTACATGAGCATTATACAGAGATGGTTGTTTGTGGAGCTTGCCTTTACACTGTTATTTTCTAGCTTGACAATGCAGACGCTGAGATTCTGCAGACTGGTGCATGTTAAAGGTGAAGCCATTTAGTCAGCTCGATAAAGTGCATGTGAAAGTAACAAGGAAGCAACCTTCTGCTAAAATGTTACAAAAAGATTCAGTAGAGACCTTCGGAGGTCTGGGGACCTGCAATTCCCACCATTATTTAAACCCCAGGAGAACATGAAGGGTTGGAGACTAAAGGAACTGCAATATGCTGGAACCTTGAGCGAAAGTGGAGTGGCTCAGCAGGTCAGGCAGCATCTATAGAGGGCATGCATAGACAATGTTTTTGGTAGGGACCCATCTTCAGACTCAAGGGCTGCTTTATGAATGCAAGAAGACCAAAGTCTCCCTGAGCATAACCCGGATACAACTTGCTTAAGTCTGATCGTGAGATCATCATTTTAAACTTACCCGTGACACAAAGATAAAAAATGGACTGTTTCATTAAACTTTTTCATTCTCTGTTAATCGTTATTACAATGTTGGATTCTCGCCTGGTAGCCTGCTTGGTTGCACTCATGACCAGAGCCCTCTTCCTTAGATTAGGATAATGTGCCCTCTTGTTGCAATGAAGTGGATGAGGAAAAAGATAACAGTTTGCTTTTGCAGTCAAACGTCACAAATGTGAAAAATACTAGATTGAAGTGCAGGGATTGATGTTTGAACAGGCAAGGAAAGACATTTAAGGGAAGGAATCTTTATAAAAAGGGGCGGAAAGGGGGTGGGTGGGGGGGGGGGAAAGGAATCGATAGAGAGATAATATGAGTGCAATGGGCTGAATGGCCTCTTCCAGCACTGTAAACATTCTCAGATTCTATGAAATGAATTTCATGCAGTTGTCCTGGCTGGACACAATGCAGTATCTGTCAATACGTTGATGGAGTTTTCTATCAATACATTGATGGAGCCCGATAGTCCTTTGTTTATGACATATCATATCATATCATATCTATACAGCCGGAAACAGGCCTTTTCGGCCCACCAAGTCCGTGCCGCCCAGCGATCCCCGTACATTAACACTATCCTACACCCACTAGGGACAATTTTTACATTTACCCAGCCAATTAACCTACATACCTGTACGTCTTTGGAGTGTGGGAGGAAACCGAAGATCTCGGAGAAAACCCACGCAGGTCACGGGGAGAACGTACAAACTCCTTACAGTGCAGTACAAACTCCTTACAGTACTCCTTACTCCTTACATGGCAATACTATGCTGACATAAGGGGTAGGCCATTTAGAACGGAGATGAGGAAAAACATTTTCAGTCAGAGAGTTGTAAATCTGTGGAATTCTCTGCCTCAGAAGGCAGTGGAGGCCAATTCTCCGGATGCTTTCAAGAGAGAGCTAGATACTCTTAAAGATAGCGGAGTCAGGGGGTATGGGGAGAAGGCAGGAACGGGGTACTGATTGTGAATGATCAGCCATGATCACATTGAATGGTGGTGCTGGCTCGAAGGGCTGAATGGCCTACTCCTGCACCTATTGTCTATTGTCTATTGTCTATTGACATTAAATTAACCCTCCAGAGAGTAAACACATTGCTGCTGTAATTAATTAAAGAAAATGTCCCTTGTTTTCTGGGTCATTTTGCTTTGAGCATGGCAACAGAGAAACACATGATTGGAATCTTGAATGCACTGACTGCATATAATGGTGGAGATAGGCTCCATTGTGGCCTTCAAGAAGGAACTGGATAAATGTATGGTGAAGAAATCATTGCAAGGGGGGGAAGGGCCGGTGGGTGGAAGGAGAGAGTTATTCCAATCGAGAGTTGACTTGGACATGATGGGACAACTGGCCTCTTTCTCTGTTCTAACCATTCTACGATTCTAAGAAAAATCATCCAACCCCTTATACCTACCTAGAACTGCGGCACAGTGGTGCAGCGGTAGAGTTGCTGCCTTAGAGCGAATGCAGCGCCGGAGACTCAGGTTCGATCCTGACTACGGGCGCCGTCTGTATGGAGTTTGTATGTTCTCCCCGTGACCTGCGTGGGTTTTCTCCGAGATCTTCGGTTACCTCCCACACCCCAAAGACGTACAGGTATGTAGGTAAATCTAGAACATCGTGACCAAGCACCTAAAACCACCGATGCCTCTTCATCCTTAGAAGGCTTAGGATGTCCCGAACAACTCTCACCAACGTCTACAGGTGCGCCGTAGAAAGCATTTTATCAGGATACGTCACAACTTGGTTTGGGAACAGCTCCATCCAGGCGCGCAAGAAATTGCAGAGAATTGTGGATGCTGCCCGGACCATCACACAAACCAGGTTTCCTTCCATTGACTCCATTTATACCTCACGCTGCCTCTGCAAGGCCAGCAGCATAATCAAGGATGAGTCAAACCCTGGCCACTCCCTCTTCTCCCCTCTCCCTGCAGGCAAAAAGGTATAGAAGTGTGAAAATGTACACGACCAGATTCAGGGACAGTTTCTTCCCAGCTGTTGTCAGTTTCTTCCCAACTGAACTATCCCACCCAACTAGAGAGCAGTCCTGAACTACTATCTACCCTTGGATTATCTTTGATCAGACTTTACTGGTTTTATCTTCCACTAAACGTTATTCACATTATTCCCTTTATCATGGACCAGTACACTGTGAATGGCTCGATTGTAATCAGAAATTGTCTTTCCTGGGTGTTGGGGGTCCTGCACACGCCCCATGGAATTCCAAACAGAATAAACTGTATATATATGTACATCTCTCCCAAAAGAACCATTGAGAATATGAACAATTCTTCTATATATATAGGCCCCTCTTTTGTAGATAAGGACGCCAGATATTTTAAAAAGTATCATATTTGTTCCTTAAGCTATAAGTAATTTTTTCAAGTGGGATACAGTTAGAAATTTCATTATTCCATAGGTCCATACTTAAATAGGAATCTGATTTCCAAGTAACTGCAATAGTTTTTTTGGCTACTGCTAATGCAATTTTTATAAATTCTTTCTGATACTTATTCATTTTAAGTTGTGGTCTTATTCCTTCAACATCACCCAGGCAATCTTTAATCTTTTTTTCTTTTCTTCTTTTTTCTTATTTGGGGTTAGTATAAGGGGGGTGGGGGGAAGGTTGGGAGGGCTTGTTTTCTAAAAAGTTCTGTAAAAAAAAAAAAAAAAAAAAAAAATTTAAAAAAGAAGGGGAAAAAAAAGAAATTGTCTTTCGGCTGACTGGTTAGCACTCAACAAAAGATTTTCACTGTACCTCCCGTACACATGACAATAAACAAAATTAAACTAAACTAAGCTAGTGGATGACGGCAGGCTCTATTATTCAGGAGAGGGAGGAAAAATGCAAAGGGGAAAAAAAGCATTCTCTTTGGCCTAATCTACAATTTTTCACCGTTGACTAATATTGATAGAATTGCAAAGAGTACATTGCGATCTTTCTGTGTACTTATCGGAGAGGCTTGCAGTCTGCATCTGGACAGACAGCACCTGCTAAAGAGGAGAATGGACCCAACACAGGGTAAAGTGACCAACATGAACTTCACAGCAGTTTCTAAGACATAATAAATACCTTGGAGCAATTCCAAAGCTGTATTCATATCTCAAGGTTCAGCTGACAGTTTTAATTCACAATAGTTTCACCGTCACACTGTGCTGTCGTTGTAAGCATCAATTAAGTGACAGCCTTGCAGTCACTGCAATCATTTCTTCTCCATTTAACGAACACTGAGACAGAATGTATCCTAATTAGTAGCATGCTTTGCCGAATTAAACTTCTGTGTTCAATACTATCAGGTTAGAAAGAAGCAAACAAAGGCGGGAAAATGTTGAAAACACTCAAGGAGTTCAGGCACTGTCCAGGGAGCAAGAAACAAGGTTCATGTTTTGGGTCGATGATCTTCCATCAGATCTGGGAACATGAAGCGAAGATAGAGAGGAGCACGGGAAAGGTCCGCGATGGGTCAAGACAAGGAGGGACTGAAAGATACAAGTTGTAATGATGCCAGCTAAAAGAGTGTGACGAAAGCCAGTGGACAACAAAGGGGAAAGTGTGAATAGGATACCATGCATGAATCTAATTTCACTAGAGGAGGGGCGAGGGAGAGAGAGGGGGGAAGAGGAAGTGAGGGAGAGAGAGGGAAAGTGAGAGGGAGGGAGGGAGAGGAATTGAGGGAGAGAGGGAAAGTGAGAGGGAGAGGGAGGGAGGGAGAGAGAGAGAGAGCGGGGGGGAATGAGAGGGCAAGAGAGAGGGATAGGGAGGGAGGGAGAGGGAGAGGGAGAGGAAACGTGAGAGGGATATTTTTATATTCTATTCTTATAAGACTATCTCAGACTGATCAACAGTTCAAGGTCTCTCACCTCCATGTTAATAGATATAGTTGCAAACAAAAGCAAGTATGATCAGCTCCCCGATTCCATTGTATGCCAGTTATATCCCCCTCACTTTTTTTCCAAATAGGTCTCTCCACTGCCTAATGAATGTCAGCTAGATAAGAGATTATTCATTCAGTAGCAAAGTAAAGTTGTGCATTGGTATTTTTGGCTTGCATTACAGCACCAACAATAACATGCCAGCTTTCATGCATTAAATCACCTTGTGGCACATTACAATTGAGTTACGGTCAAAAATGTGACTCAGTCACATTAAAAAGATGATGGGTGGGAACTTCTATGCTCAAAAAAGTGGTGCGATTACAGTACTAACTTCCACAGGGAGAGGCTGAAGGCACAGCAGTAGAATTAGAGGCCACTCGGCACATCAAGTCTGCTCTGCCATTTGGCAGGTGGGCTGATGGGCCGAATGGCCTAATTCTGCTCCTATTACTTAGGACCTTATGACCTGATTTGATCGTGACTGGTCTATTTTTCTCTCTCAACCCCATTCTCCTGCTTTCTCCCTGCAACCTTTGATGCCCTTACTGATCAAGGATATGATGAAGATGAAGTGATTATTGCAAATGTATTCAGGGGGAAAAGATTGGGGTTTCAGTAAGGACAAAGAAGAAAGGTAAGGCATTAGGGTTAGGGTTAGGGTTAACCCGCTGTGTTACTCCAGCATTTTGAGATACCTTCAAGGTAAGGCAGGATGGCAGATAGGTCCTGGAAGGGATTCGATAACAGCTAAGCGCATGACCTCCAACTGGTGGAAAGAAAGGAACTGAAATATTGGAGGATCCAGAAATCTTGGGGGTTGTGTGGCTGGAAGAAGTTATAGCCGAGGGAGAGAGGTGGCAGAGTGAATGTTGGGTACTACCGGTTTATGTGGGGATACTGTGTGCCTATAGTTTCTTGATGTTTGGCTGTACATTTACAATATTAATAAGTTCATAAGTTATTTAGAGCAGAATTAGACCATTGGGACCATCAAGTCTACTCCGCCATTCATTCATGGCTGATCTATCTTTCCCTCTCAACCCCATTCTCCTGCTTTCTCTCCCCATAACCCCTGACACCCGCACTATTCAAGAATCTGCAAACCTCCGCCATGAAAATATCCATTGACTTGGTCTCCACAGCCGTCTGTGGCAATGAATTCCATAGATTCACGAGCCTCCGACTAAAGAATTTCCTGCTCCTCTCCTTTCTAAAGGTACGTCCTTCGATTCTGAGATCGTAAATAATGACCATCCTCAGCACTTCTGCTATTGGGAATATTATTTTAGCTGCTGTATTATCAAAGAATTATGGAATGGGCACAGAGTGAGACCATTGTGTCCATGATGGCTGTACATGGACCTCAGGCTAATGCTGTCTCCAGGTCTTCAGGTTTTTATCTAGCTTGTTTTAAACATGCTGAGGGTTTCCACATCCACCATCCTCAGGCATAAAAGTTCCAGGTCCCACAGCGCATTAGGTGATTTTTGTTTCTCTCTCAACTTGGCTTTGATATTTTAGCAATTGATTTAAATCAACGCCCCACTGTTACTGCCCTCCCTGCTAATGATAATAGGGGTCCTGGGGGTTTACTTTGTTTTGCTGCTTCAGAATTTTACACACCCCTTCTGTTATAGAGTCATAGAGTTGTACAGCGTGGAAACAGGCCCTTCAGCCCAACCTGCCCATGCTGACTAATGTGCTCCATCTCCACCAGGCCCACCTGCCTGTGTTTGACCCCATATCCCTCTAAACCTATCTTATCCATGTACTTGGCCAAATGTTTTTTAAATGTTGCTAGATGTGTACCACAACTATCTCCCATATACCTACCACCCTTTGTGTGGGCTTGCCCCTTAGGTTCCTATTAAATCTTCCCCACCCACCCATCTTAAGCCTTTTGACCACCAAGAATAAGAAGGGGGCGTGGAGAAGGTATAGGCAGATGGATCAAGTGTATCCCAGGAGGAGTTTCCGGAACTAAGGAGCAAGCTAAGAAAATGAAACCAGGAGGGCAAAAAGGAGTCAGGAGATAGCTCTGGCAGAAAATATTAAGGGTAATCCCAAGAGATTTTGGAAGGGATAAAAGGGTAACCAGTGGGATAATTGGGTCCCTCAAGAATCAAAGTGGTCAACTCCATGTGGAGCCACAGGAGAGGGGCAAGGTCCTCAATGAGTATTTCCTCTGTGTTCTAAGGAAGGCAGTCTTGACCTAAATTGTTTATCCTGTCTTAAATCGACCATGAGATGCGATGACATGTGAAAATGATGCATGATCAATGTAACGAATGTCATATCTGAAATGGTGTTGGAATGTTCAGTTTACAATGCGATGATGCAGATATCCTTTTTATTTGATAAGGGGGGGGGATGTTGCGGTAACAGATGTTGTATTTAAATGTACCACGTGTTAGTATGAGTCAGAAAGGTCAGAGGGCACATGTTGCCGGGATACAAAGGAATGGGAGAACAATAACAAAGTGGTTATGTTCGGTGTCATTTGAAGTGTGTTTATTATATTCGGATCAGGGCGAGGATCTGACAGAAGACTTGGCCTCCACTTTGTCTATCTAGTCTCCCTGTGGCATCTGGTAAACTCACTCACCTCCCCCCCCCCTGCACCCTCTTTACAGAAGCACACGGACACACACACATAGGTACATGCACGTACACATGTACACGTGCTGCACACATGCACACACTCTCGAATGCACACACACATGCACTCTAGACAATAGACAATAGACAATAGACAATAGGTGCAGGAGGAGGCCATTCGGCCCTTCGAGCCAGCACCACCATTCAATGTGATCATGGCTGATCATTCTCAATCAGTTCCCCGTTCCTGCCTTCTCCCCGTACCCCCTGACTCCGCTATCCTTAAGAGCTCTCTCGACCCGAAACATCACCCATTCCTCCTCTCCCGAGATGCTGCCTGACCTGCTGAGTTACTCCAGCATTTTGTGAATAAATTAATAGCTCTATCTAGCTCTCTCTTGAATGCATTCAGAGAATTGGCCTCCACTGCCTTCTGAGGCAGAGAATTCCACAGATTCACAACTCTCTGACTGAAAAAGTTTTTCCTCATCTCAGTTCTAAATGGCCTACCCCTTATTCTTAAACTGTGGCCCCTTGTTCTGGACTCTCCCAACATTGGGAACATGTTTCCTGCCTCTAACGTGTCCAACCCCCTAATAATCTTATACGTTTCGATAAGATCTCCTCTCATCCTTCTAAATTCCAGTGTATACAAGCCTAGTCGCTCCAGTCTTTCAACATATGACAGTCCCGCCATTCCGGGAATTAACCTAGTAAACCTAGTAAAAGGCAATTAAAAGCAGGAAAAAAAAATACTTTAAAAGAAGGAATGGTTTCAAGTCACACACTGAAAGTGCACCCACCGACGTAGTTTGAGCTCATGAATATATAGTTCGCAAGCATCTTTTGAAAATCAATACAGAAGCAGATTGGTTGGTATCCAAATAGAAAATGTTGGTGATATGGAGCCGGTCAGGCAACATCTGTGGGGAGGAGAAACAAGAGTCAATATTTCAGGTCAGAGCAGAAGATCTCCTTGTTTGATTCAGCACTCCCCTCCTTGGTTGACTCAGCTTTTGAAAAGAAAATGCTCCAGGCATGTTCATTTTCAGCAATGGCACACAACAGTCCCTCGGATACACTGGAGAATGTAGCGCTCCAGCTATTGTTTGCCTTCAGCCCATGTTTGGACTTTATTAAACTTGCATTGACATGGTGAGCCTATCCAAAACCCTCCCCACCACCCCCTCCCCCTCTTCTGACATACCACAGCTGTCAAACGCTGCAGCATTGCGAGGGGTGACATCCACAATCAGCAAGATTTATGATCAGCGAAAATGCACACATATTGCAAGCCCATTGAAACATATGGCACAGTGTTTATTTCATTCACGAGCGGCATAAATTAAAAACAGGTCATGTTTTATAAACCTAAGTGAGTGACTGTCGGCTAAAAGATTCTTCCACGCTGTAAACAATGGAAGTGCGTTGCTGATGGGGAGAGGGTGGGATTGAATAAGCAAAACAGCATGATGCTGAGACAACTCTATTTGGCAAGAATACTCCAAATGTAGAGTGGAAATGGAAACATGGAGTCAAAAAGAGCTGAGCAGAATGGAAACGGGCCGAACTCATGCTTGTCGATCAATTTGCCTCACTGAGCTAGCCTCACTTGCCTGAGCCAGCGATATATCCCTCCAAATCTTTCTATCTATCAATGTCGCACCCTAGTATAAGAAAATAACTGCAGATGCTGGTACAAATCGATTTATTCACAAAATGCTGGAGTAACTCAGCAGGTCAGGCAGCATCTCGGGAGAGAAGGAATGGGTGACGTTTCGGGTCGAGACCCTTCTTCAGACTGATGTCGGGGGTGGGACAAAGGAAGGATATAGGTGGAGACAGGAAGATAGAGGGAGATCTGGGAAGGAGGAGGGGAAGGGAGGGACAGAGGAGCTATCTGTAGCACCCTAAGTGTCTTTTAAATGTCAAGATTGTCCCCGCTTCCACCACTTTCCCTGGCAGCTAGTTCCATGTATGTGCACTCTCCTCATAAAAAAAGGTTGCCCCTCAGGTCCCTATTCACATTAAACCTGTGCTCTCTAGTTTTAGATTCCCCTGCCCTGGTGAAAAGACTGCGGCTATTCTCCTTAATAAATGCACAATGTTTGAGTCGGCTGGCTGTAACTAGTGCTTTCATCTCAGCTAGGTTGACTCAGAGCAGGAACTGAGAGTGATATGTGTGTGTTTGCTGGTGAAACCATGTTAGTGCCATAGAGTCATAGAGTGATACAGCGTGGAAACAAGCCCTCCAGCCCAACTTGTCCACACCGGCCAACATGTCCCAGCTACACTTGTCCCACCTTCCTGCGTTTGGTCCATATCCTGCCATACCTATCCATGTACCTGCCTAACTGTCTCTTAAATGTTGGAATAGTCCCAGCCTCAACTACCTCTTCAGGCAGCTTCTTCCATACACCCACCACCATTCGTGTGAAAAAGTAGCCCCTCAAATTCCTATCAAATCTTTTCCCCTACACCTTAAATCTATGTCCTCTGCTCCTCGATTCCCCTACTCTGGGCAAGAGACTGCATGTTAGTTGAGAAAGGGAAAATATATAAAGCAGTGAGATTCTTTGCTTTGCTTACCCAACGTACGCAAAGAGTCGCCATATATAGGCCAACGACAGAGTCACAAAGTATTCCACCTGGTACCCCTTTATTCTCAGTGCCCCCCCACGCTGGGTCCCCCATTGTTCTCCCCCCCCCCCACTCCCCACGCAAGGTCCCCTATGTTTTCTTGCTGGTGTCCCTCTCTGTTCTCGACGGTGCATCCAGCACCCACTTGGCCCATCTGCATCCCGTTACAGTCAGCACTCGATCACCTTGAAATGAAGGGAAGCGAAGTCAGAATGCTATTCATTGACTACATCTCCATCTTCAACATCATAAAACTGAATAAGTTCACCATTAAACGTCTGGACTCTGTCCTTGGGGCCTCAGTCTGCACCTGGCTTCTGGACTTCTTGACTAGCTGACTCAGTCTGTTAAGGTTACAGAGTCATGGAGTTATAAAGCATGGAAACGGGCCCTTTGGTCTACCTTGTCCAAGTTGACCAAGTCAACATTCTGGATGAGTTCCATTTGCCTGCATTTGGCCCATAATCTCTCCCAGACCCTCAACACTGCAGTCCCTCCGGGATCTGTGACAAAGTACAGGAAAGAGTTTGGGAACCTAGTGTCATGTTGTCAGGACAATAACTTGCGCTTAATGTCAGCAAGACAAACGAGTTGGGTTATTGACCTATGGAAGCGTGGAGATGAATACAAACCTGTCCTTATCAACTGGCCTGCTGTAGAAATGCTTCAAGCTCCTGGACAACCATATCCCCAGTAACTTAACCTGGACCCTTCACAATGATGTGATGATCAAGCAAACACATCAGCATACTTTCTTAGGCATCTGGGAATATTGAGCATGTCTACAAAGATTAGCTCAAACCTCTACAGATGGGCTAGGGCAAGTATTCTCGCAGGATGCATCTATGGTATGGCAACTGCTCTGCCCTTTACCACCTGGACTTGTAGAGAATGGTGAACATGGCCCAGTCCACCACAGTCATCTCACTGCCTTCCATTTGGTCCACGGTTTTAGAGCTTTGCATCAAGAAGTGCCACCAGGATGCCTGCCTCCCCAGGCATTCTCTTTTCCCACTTCTACCTCTGCAAGAAGATGCAGCAGCTTGAAATCCCAGATGTCCTGATATAATAGTCTCTTGCCCACTGCCATCCAATTCCCGAACCAATCTCTCAGTCTGAAGAAGGGTCTCGACCCAAAACGTCAACCATTCCTTCCATCCAGAGATGCTGCCTATCCTGCTGAGTTACTCCAGCAATTTGTGTCCGTCTTCTTTCACGCCGCATTCTTGGAGTTACTGCCTCTTAATCTTAACCCTACTTTATTCAGTTATTCCATTATTGTTCGGTAATAATCTTTGGCACCACTCTGATCCTGGCCTACAATCTTACACCATTCTGCTGCCTTGGACGTGATTTATTTTACTGTTGTGTTTATCACTTGTATACACTGGAATTTAGGATGAGAGGGGATCTCATCAAAACATATAAGATTATTAAGGGGTTGGACACGTTAGAGGCAGGAAACATGTTCCCAATGTTGGGGGAGTCCAGAACCAGGGGCCACAGTTTAAGAATAAGGGGCAGGCCATTTAGAACGGAGATGAGGAAAAACTTTCTCAGTCAGAGAGTTGTGAATCTGTGGAATTCTCTGCCTCAGAAGGCAGTGGAGGCCAATTCTCTGAATGCATTCAAGAGAGAGCTAGTTAGAGCTCTTAAGGATAGCGGAGTCTGGGGTATGGGGAGAAGGCAGGAACGGGGTACTGATTGAGAATGATCAACCATGATCACATTGAATGGCGGTGCTGGCTCGAAGGGCCGAATGGCCTACTCCTGCACCTATTGTCTATTGTCTATTGTCTATCATTACTGTTTGGACTGTTTACACTGTCAAATTCGCGTGAGCAAGAAATTTCATTGCACCCTAGTGTTGGTAATCTGAATCTGAATCTGAATATGAAACTAGCAAAAGAAAACGTCTGATATGATTTTATTGACCTGTCCTTTAAGGATCAGTGGTGAGATGTTGAAGGCTCCTTTGTTCCTCCACATCAGTCAATGTCATCCCCAGCACTGTGTGTGAAGTAACTGCAGATGCTGATTTAAGAAGAAGATAAATTCCATTGACTCCATGGAAGGAAACAGAGGGTGATGGTATAATAAAATAACTGCAGATGCTGGTACAAATCGAAGGTATTAATTCACAAAATGCTGGAGTAACTCAGCAGGTCAGGCAGCATCACAGGATAGAAGGAATGGGCGACGTTTCGGGTCGAGACCCTTCTTCAGAGGGTGATGGTGGAAGGTTGCTTCGCAGAATGGAGGCCTATGACTAGTGGTGTGCCTCGGGGTTTGGTGCTGGGCCCATTACTGTTTGTCATCTACATCAATCATTTGGATGAGAACATACAGGGCAAGATTAGCAAGTTTGCTGATGATACAAAAGTGAGTGGTTTTGCCGATAGTGAAGATGGTTGTGAAAGATTGCAGCAGGATCTGGATCAATTGGCCAGGTGGGCGGAGGAATGGTTGATGGAATTTAATACAGAGATGTGTGAGGTGTTGCATTTTGGGATGTCGAACAAAGCTAGGACCTACACAGTAAATGGTAGGCCTCTGCATAGTGTTGCAGAACAGAGGGATCTAGGAACACAAGTGCATGGTTCCCTGAAGGCTGCAGGTAGATAAGGTGGTCAAAAAGGCTTTCGGCACCTTGGCCTTCATCAGAGTATTGAGTATAGGAGGTCCTGATGCAGTTGTATAAGACATTGGTGAGACCGCATTTAGAATATTGTGTTCAGTTCTGGGCATCATGTTATAGAAAAGATATTGTCAAGTTTGAAAGGGTTCAGAAAAGATTTACAAGGATGTTGCCAGGACTAGAGGGTGTGAGCTATAGGGAGAGGTTGAGTAGGCTGGGTCTCTATTTCATGGAGTGTAGGAGGATGAAGGGAGATCTTGTAGAGGTATACAAAATTATGAGAGGAATAGATCGGGTAGATGCACAGAGTCTTTTACCCAGAGTAGGGGAATCGAGGACCAGAGGACATAGGTTCAAGGTGAAGGGGAAAAGATTTATTAGGTATCCGAGGGGTAACCTTTCCACACAGAGGGTGGTGGGTGTATGGAACAAGCTGCCAGAGGAGGTAGTTGAGGCTGGGACTATCCCATCATTTAAGAAAGAGATGGACAGGCACATGGATAGACAATAGACAATAAACAATAGACAATAGACAATAGGTGCAGGAGTAGGCCAGGCCATTCGGCCCCTTGAGCCAGCACCACCATTCAATGTGATCATGGCTGATCATTCCCAATCAGTACCCCATTCCTGCCTTCTCCCCATACCCCCTGACTCCGCTATCCTTAAGAGCTCTATCTAGCTCTCTCTTGAATGCATTCAGAGAATTGGCGTCCACTGCCTTCTGAGGCAGAGAATTCCACAGATTCACAACTTTCTGACTGAAAACGTTTTTCCTCATCTCCGTTCTAAATGGCCTACCCCTTATTCTTAAACTGTGGCCCCTTGTTCTGGACCCCCAACATTGGGAACATGTTTCCTGCCTCCAATGTGTCCAACCCCTTAATAATCTTATACGTTTCGATAAGATCCCCAATCATCCTTCTAAATTCCAGTGTATACAAGCCTAGTCGCTCCAGCCTTTCAACATATGACAGAGCCGACATTCCGGGAATTAACCTAGTAAACCTACGCTGCACGCCCTCAATAGCAAGAATATCCTTCCTCAAATTTGGAGACCAAAACTGCACACAGTACTCCAGGTGTGGTCTCACTAGGGCCCTGTACAACTGCAGAAGGACCTCTTTGCTCCTTTGGTCCTCGATCGCCCATTATGCCACTGAATGGCAGGTTTGAGGGCCTCGTGCCAGTTTTAATGTTCCCACCCTCCATTGGTACTATACACCCTACTACCCCATACTCCTGTCATCAGTTGCATGTCCCTCGGTCAATATTTTCTCCAAACAGTCTTCAGGACCATCATAAAGTTGGTGGAACAAGATGCTGAACTAGGTGAGCAGTGAAGAAGGAAAAGGCCACATGTTGACCCTGTTGCCATTCATTTCAGCGTTAAAATCATTGATTTTACCTTCACAGATGCTGCCCTGGCTGCTGAATAACCTCCTGAATTTCTTGTCTTTATTTCAGACTTGCAATGTTCATGGATTAGTTTAATTTTAGTTTAGTTTAGAGATACAGAGCTGAAACAAGCCCTTCGGCCCACTGAGTTCACATCGACCAGCGATCCCCGTACACGAGCATTATCCTACACCAGGGATCATTTACAATTGTTACCAAAACCAATTAATCTACAAACCCGTACGTTCTTGGAGTGTAGGAGGAAACCGTGCAACTCTGAAAAAACCCTCGCTGTCACAGGGAGATCATACAAACTCCATACAGACAGCACCCAGAGTCAGGATCGAACCCGGTAAGGCCTGTGAGGCAGCAACTCTACCGCTGCGCCACCGTGCTGCCTCACAGAAAGCCAGTTACTTTTGTAATAGATGTACAGACTGCCCCAAAAAACTAAATAATATACCTATTCCGAAAAACTCCGCTTTAATAACAGATAGAAATCAAAGAATATTCAAATCATTTTCCTGAGGCTGTCTTGTTGTAAAAACATGATTTGCTATTTTAGTTTCTGAAGCCAGTCAAAGATCATAGCCAAATATGCATAAATTAGAGTTAAAGTGAAATTATATTTGAACCTTCTTCTCAATAAATGGTCTGTGACTGCTGTGGAGAGATTCTGGTGAATTATTAATAACTTAGCCAGTTTAAACTGATTGTTAGCCTCTACCTCTTTCAAGGTTTAATGCATTTATTTCGGTGTTATTAATTCAGCTGTCGTGATTTCATCAAACCATTCTCTATTTCTTGCCCCACAATGCTTTTCCCTTGCCAGTCACCCTGATCGGAAAGTCTCGTATCTCATTCTTCTCAAAGCTTGGGGTCTATTGTATGCCTAGTGCTTTCATATCAATAATATATAGTTATGCTTTCAGTGACAACTGCATTGTACTTCCTCATTCCTCTGAACTTCCTGTCTTAATTAACAAACCTATTTCTTTTCCCCCCCACCCCACCAAATTCAGCCTGTCCATTATTCATTTTCAATTAATTGATGCTGCAGCTCCCTTGATTTTTAATTACTTTCTCCGAAGCAGCCGACAAATGAATTTTCTTTTTAACCCTTTGATTCCTGAAAGGCATCTATACACTAAAACTCTGGTTTGTTTGTTTGTTTGTTCCTGAACAACAGCCAAAACGGTACAAGACAGCACGACAATTTTAGACCCACCTTACTCACCGTCGTCCCTTTGGTGCTAATGGAAGAAGTTTCATTGAAATTGGTGTTATATTTTTTAAGTTATTCACATTTTAAAGTTTAAATCTATCCCCTAGGGAGGGAGGGGGTGGGGGAAGGAGGGAGGGGGAGGGAGGAGGGGGGAGGAGGGAGGGGGATGAGGTGGATGGAGTAGGGGAGAAGGGGAGGGGAAGGGAGGGGAGGGGGAGGGGAACGGGGGAGGGAGGGGGTGGAGGGGCTGGGGGAGGGGGGGAGGGAGGGGGAGGAGGGGGGATAAGGGGGGTTGAGGGGGATGGAGTGGGGGGGAGGGGAAGGGGATGGGGAGGGGAAGGGGGAGGGAAAGGGGTGGAGGGAGCAAGTGGAGGGAGCGGGGGGTTAGGTAGAGGGGAGGGGAGGGGATGGAAGGAAGGGGGAGGGAAGGAGGGAGGTGGAGAGGGGATGGAGGGAGGGGGGAGGGGGGAGGAGGGAGAGGGGAGGGGGGGAGTGGGGGAGGAGAGGGTGCTGCACCAATGCAGGAGAGGTTTGGGCCCAACGGGTCCACTTGGTCTAGTTGCAAATAAAAATGACAGAATCAGTGATTATTTTGCTTATATTTTTCAGAGTATTTAGGTTTTATTTTTCCCTCATTTTTCAACTCAATTAGAAAAGAGGGACGGGAAATTGAGCGGACTCATCATATGCTGAGGATTAATTGCCCATCTTCCAATCCACCTTGTTGTGGGCCTTGCGTTTTTTATTAATCTGCAGCTGTAATGCCCTGTACTGCACTCTGTTTATTTTATCTTTTGCATGACCTGATGCCCTCATCATGGTAAGATTTGCCTGGATAGAATGTAAAAATTCTGTTTTTCCCCCGTATCGGTGCAAACATGACATTTACAAATCAACACCGAAACCTATACCAACATTGTCTGATGACACGTTGTAGGAAGGAACTGCAGACGCCAGTTTAAACCGAAGATAGAGAAAAAATGCTGGAGTAACTCAGCGGGACCAGCAACATCTCTGGAGAGAAGCAATGGGTGACGTTTCGGGTCGAGACTGAAGAAGGGTCTCGACCCGAAAAATCACCCATTCCTTCTCTTCAGAGATGCTGCCTGTCCCGCTGAGTTACTCCAGCATTTTGTGTCCATTGTCAGATGACACTGTATATGCTGGAACTTTATTGGTAAAGTTGCAAATTAATTACAAAATTGGAATTGGAATTGGTGTTAATATTGGTTTAATATCGCACATGTACGGGGATACAATTTAAAACATTTTTTTTGCGTAAATCATACCATAAATCAAGGTAGTTCAAATGAGGAATAAAAATAGAATGCAAAATATACTGTTGCAGCTAAAGTGCAGTTATTAAAAATGCAAGTGCCACAATGAGATCGATTGGGATATCAGAAATTCATCCTTAGCTTAGCAGGTCCGCTCAAGAGTCTGATATGAGCTGAAGGAAGTTGTTCTTGAATCTGCTTGTGGGTGCTTTCAAGCACTTGTATCTTCCGCCTGACAGAAGAGAAGGGAGGAGAGAATAAGTCTGGAGAAAAAGACTGGAGCGGCTAGGCTTATATACATTCTTCTGAAGAATACATTCAGTCTGAAGAAGGGTCTCGACCCGAAACATCACCCATTCCTTCTCTCCCGAGATGCTGCCTGACCTGCTGAGTTACTCCAGCATTTTGTGAATGAATAGGCTTGTATACACTTGAATTTAGAAGGATGAGAGTGGATCTTATCAAAACATATAGGATTATTAAGGGGTTGGACACATTAGAGGCAGGAAACATGTTCCCAATGTTGGGGGAGTCCAGAACCAGGGGCCACAGTTTAAGAATAAGGGGTAGGCCATTTAGAACGGAGATGAGGAAGAACCTTTTCAGTCAGAGAGTTGTAAATCTGTGGAATTCTCTGCCTCAGAAGGCAGGGGAGGCCAATTCTCTGAATGCATTCAAGAGAGAGCTAGACAGAGCTCTTAAGGATAGCGGAGTCAGGGGGTATGGGGAGAAGGCAGGAACGGGGTACTGATTGAGAATGATCAGCCATGATCACATTGAATGGTGGTGCTGGCTCGAAGGGCCGAATGGCCTACTCCTTCACCTATTGTCTATTGTCTAATCAGGAGGTGAGTGGTTCTTGATGATGTTGGCTGCTCTCCTGTGGCAACGTGAGGTGTAGATGGAGTCGATGCGTGGGGGGGCTGGTGTGCGCGATGGACTAGTCTGCGTCCACAGCTCTCTGCAGTTTCTTGTGGGCCAGGGCAGAGCAGTCTTCATAACAAGCTGCGATGAATCCAGATAGGATGTGCGTCCATTGTGCGTCTGTAGAAATTGGTAGGAGTCAATGGAGGTATGCTGATTCACTTTAGCCTACTGAGGAAATGGGGACTTTCTTCGCCACCATGTCAATGTGGTTGGATTAGGTGAATTGTTGCTGATATTTACAACTTGGACATTGAAGTTATCGGAAATCTCTACGTAATCAACATTGATGCACCTGATCCATGTAATTCACAAGGCTACAAAATTTGATGACCAGTTCCAAACCTGTTGCCTTGATTCCGTGCCACGAAGCTATCTCCATTCTGTACTGCATCTCATCATTGTTTAATTTCCGCCCCACCACGGTTGGGTATAGTTTACTCAGTCTGGCTTTTCATACTCTTCTCAATTGTTCATCCAATGGCCATTCCCATTTGCCAATGCAGACCCTTCTGTCCTGGGCCTCCCCCATCGGCACACAAACTGGAGGAACAGCACCTCATATTCCACTTATGCAGCTTACAATCCAATGGTATGAACATTGAATTCTACAATTTTAGGTAACCTCTAAACGCACCCTCTCCCTCTCCTCTTAACCCCCCCTTTCTTCACACCCCCCCACCCCCTCCCCGCTCCCTGTGCCCAACCTGGACTTACACCTATTTCTCCTCTTCCCTCCCTCTCCACCTACATTCTTCCCCCTGGCATCACAATTTGCAACTCTGCAATCCTTTTGTCTCGCACCTTCTGTTTTTTTCCAATCTCTGGCCTTTGACCAACCATCTACCTGTGAAAAACTCCCCGTGGCTTTGTTCACCTATTACCTGTCACACTTTGTCCTCCCTATCCTCTCTTCCAGCTTTCATCCCTTCCCCCCAACCCCCCCACCCACCTCACACAACCACAATCAGAAGAAGGGGATCTCGACCCAAAATATCACCTATTCATGTTCTCCTGTGATGCTGCCTGGCCCGCTGAGTTACTCCAGCACTTGTGGCTTCTTTTGTGAGCCAGCATCTGCAGTTCCTTGTTTCTACAAACCTCACCTAATGGGACTGGACATTTAGATGCCGCAAACATTCCACAAAGTCGAGCAAGCCAAGAGCAGTGACTGGGCCTCAGGTGGAAGAATATGAGAGGCATAAATAGGGCAGATGGTTTGAATTTATTTTCCCACATCAGGAGTATCAAGTAGAAGAGGACATAGGTTTAAGGTGAGAGGCAGGAGTTTTAAAGGAGATTGAAGGAGTACAATTCTCCCACAAAGAGTGGTTGACATCTGGAACACGCTGGCTGGGGAGATGTTGGAGTCAGATACATTCACCACATTTGAACGAGATTTAGACACACACTTAAATAGATAAGACAAGTCGGATCTAACGCAGGCAAATAGGATTAATGTACATAGGCAGAAAGGTTAGCAATCTGAAGGGGCCCTTTCTGTGCTATGCATCTTTATGGCTCTGTAGCTCTTGCACCCTTGTAATTTGTTGAATATTGTACATTAGTAAACAAGTCGAGCATTATTGATTTATTGTGGTTTTAAGATTGCATTAAATCTGGGGAGAAAATACCAATTTATGTATAAATGGGCATTAAGAAACGTAGGGTATTTGAATATCCTTAATCAAACAGGACTGGATGGAACACACTCAATATCCGTACAGATGTAAAAGCAGGAACAAAAGAAACTGTCGCTGAAGTCTTTTACAGTTCATTGCTTCTATTAATGCCATGAAGTTGGCAATCAGTTAATTGAATAATTCACTGCCCCTGTTTTACAACATTGAACTACATTGAAAGCAATGATTGATTGGAGACAAGGTTTCATTACTCAACACAGATCATACTGACTCTCCCTTTCCAACAACATCATTCCAAGTTGCATATCATGGCACCATATCAGCGGTGGTGAAAATACCGATGCTTGCAAATAACAATTAAGTTGCATAAATTAAAACTCCAAGCAATAATCTGAACAATTTGGGGTGGCACGGTGGCGCAGGAGTAGAGTTGCTGACTTACAGCGCCAGAAACCCCGGTTTGATCCTGACTACGCGTGCTGTCTGTATGGAGTATGTACGTTCTCCCTGTGATCATGTGGGTTTTCTCTGGGTCCTCCCACATTCCAAAAATGTGCAGGTTTGTAGGTTAATTGGCTTCTGTAAATTGTCTCTAGTGTGTTGTGTAGAGGTCGTGTATGGGTGATAGGTGGCTCAGTGAAGGGCCTGTTTCCACGCTCTATGTCTAAACTAAACTAAACTAAACTAAACTAAACTAAACTAAACTAAACTAAACTAAACTAAACTAAACTAAACTAAACTAAACTAAACTAAACTAAACTAAACTAAACTAAACTAAACTAAACTAAACTAAACTAAACATTAAAAAGGGTTGTGCTTGTTTACACTGAAGATAGACACAAAATGCTGGAATAACTCAGCGGGACAGGCAGCATCTCTGGACATTAGGGATGGGTGTCTGTTTCAGGTCAAGGTCCTTCTTCAGAAAGGGTTGAATTGAAAATCCTACCTCAAATTAACCAACATCAAAAAATGGCATATTCTCAATTGAATAGCACCAATGAACATATAGAGTCATGCATAGCCAGCTAGGCAGAGAAAAAAAAAGCAAATTGATCAGTCTGAAGAAGGGTCTCGACCCGAAACATCACCCATTCCTTCTCTCCTGAGATGCTGCCTGACCTGCTGAGTTACTCCAGCGTTTTGTGAGCAAAAATAAAAGTAAGGAAAATTATTCCTTGCTCCAATAAGAGATAAGAAGTTGCTAACTTTTAGTTCTGGAAATGAATTAAGGTAATGGAACAGAATGATTTTTCCAAGTAAAAATTGGAAGAGCATGTTCTGTAAAATGTAAAAAACTCTGTAATTTTTCAAATGAAAAATGCATGTGTGGCATTTATTTTTAAATAAGGGAAGATGCTATGCTCCCGGTCTTCCTGGAATTAGATTTTCTACCTTAACCATCATGTATTTTCTCCTGTGTGAAAGACAAGGCAATGTTCGGTGAACTTTAAATCTTATGTTGTATTGCACTTTCAGTGTAACTTTTCGTTTGGATGTCACCAAAGTACATCCGGATCGATTTTGTTGAGTGATTTGGTTCTTATTTCCACAATGAACCTATACCAATAGCAATTCATGAAGGCTTATTTGTTTACTATTAAATCACTAAAACATAACCTCCAAAGGCGTACAGGTATGTAGGTTAATTGACTGGGTAAATGTAAACATTGTCCCTAGTGTGTGTAGGATAGTGTTAATGTGCGGGGATCGCTGGGCGGCGCGGACTCAGTGGGCCGAAGGGCCTGTTTCCGCGCTGTATCTCTAAAAGAAAAATAAATAAATAAAATAAAATAACCATTACATCCAATGACAATAGAAGACAGACACAAAAAGCTGGAGTAACTCAGCGGGTCAGACAGGAGAAAAGGAATAGGCGATGTTTCGGGTCGAGACTCTTCTTCAGACTTCTTCAGTCTCTCGACCCGAAGCATCACCTATTCCTTTTCTCCAGAGGTGCTGTCTGTTCCGCTGAGTTACTCCAGCTTTTTGTGTCTATATTCTGTTTAATCCAGCATCTGCAGTTCCTTGCTACACGTCCGATGACAACTTGTTCCCTATGTAGATGGGATCAGTTATACAATCAGGCAGCAAAATGCTTACCTTCGATATGCTACATCTGATCATTCGTTTAGATTAAAAAAATATATATATTTAGAGATACAGCGCGGAAACAGGCCCTTCGGCCCACTGAGTCAGCGCCGCCCAGCGATCCCCGCACACTAACACTATCCTACACACACTAGGGACAATTTTTAAAAACATTTTTACCCAGCCAATTAACCTACATACCTGTACGTCTTTGGAGTGTGGGAGCAAACCGAAGATCTCGGAGTAAACCCACGCAGGTCACGGGGAGAACGTACAAACTCCGTACAGACGGTGCCCATAGTCAGGATCGAACCCGAGTCTCCGGCGCTGCATTCGCTGTAAGGCAGCAACTCTACCGCTGCGCCACCGTGCCGTTATTTTAGTCTGAGAGCACAGATATGAAGTGGATAAGATCTGGATAAGATCTGGATCTTCAGAATCGTCCAACTTTTTAGGCCTTGGACTTGGCAGTCTGTTAAAAGTGCACTTGGTTTAGTAATTTTTGTCACCTCCATTAGAACAAATCAGTTTCTCTCACCTTGCACCTTTAGTTCTCCCTATACTGAAACTCACCAGAACACCATTACATTAATGAAGCCCTCACTGCAATAATTTATAATTGTTTGCAGTGGAAATGGCATTCCCCTATGATGCAGGAGCAAACTAAAGGTCAGGTAAAATTGGTTTCTTTCACACTGACAAATTACTTTCCTTCAAGTACCAGGGAAGTATGTCAGGTGGATGGAGCTTTGAGACTCGGGCAAAGTCGTATGCCACAATTCTGCTTTCGGTATGAATTTCAGTTTGCACACAAGGCACAAAGCATCCATTGCAATGTTACAACATCTGGTAGAACAAAGTTAAGATGACTTATTTCATATTAAGCCAAATAAAGGCCGGGCAGGGTACTAAGAGGAACGCAGAGACCAAAGAGTCCAAGTCCATAGTTCTCTGAAAGTGGCAGCGCAGATCATCAGGGAGACAGTCAAGGCATATGACACGCTTACCTTCATATGTCGGGCCATTTTGTGACATCGGAGTGGAGATGTTCTGTGCTTTGATGCAAAAGAAAGTGACTTACTTTAGGTTCAAGCGTGGTTGAAAGTGAGATGCAGCTAATTAAAGAGGAAGAACCATCAGAGCCCAGAATACCTGTAAACTGTCCTGAACTTCAATCATTTCTAAGGATGACTTATCATTTCATTAGGCTTCCACAGTGCTAACTTCACTTTACCAGCTACTGTAGCCATGGCAGTGTGGTAAAGCCAAGAACAACATGCATGAGTTGTGCAAATAACACCTCGGAACGGAATCCATTTTGGTGCATTTTAGTACCAACCGAGAACAAAAAGTTGTTTATGATGTTCCAGCTGTCATGTTCGGGCAATGGTTACTAATGTCATGGACACAAGCCATGAGAAGCCTTTGCCAGTGTATTGTATATATTGGCCTGCAGAGCATCCAAGCAAAAGGCTGCTGTGAACGCCTTATCCATCAAGTAATGAAGCAATGAGTAAAAATGATACTTCACAGGCAATGAAAGATGTCACAGCAATGGAATTAAGAGTTGTAAAGAAAGATCTTGATCGAGAGCAAACTTTTAAATACAAATTAGACCAAATGGACCCATTGGGCCCAAGTCTCTTCTGCATTGGTGCAGCACCCTCTCCTCCCTCCTCCCCCTCCCCCTCCCCCTCCCATCCCTCCCTCCCCCTCCATCCCTCCTCCTCCCTCCCATCCTTCCCTCCCCCTCCCTCCCCCCTCCCTCCACCCCTCTCCCCCTCCCTCCCCATCCCCCTCCCACTCCCTCCCCCTCCCCTTCCCCCCCACTCCAACCCCCTCAACCCCCTTTATCCGCCCTCCTCCCCCTCCCTCCCTTATTCCCTCCATCCCTAGGAGATAGATTTAAACTTTAAAATGTGAATAACTTTAAATATATGACACCGATTTCAATGAAACTTCTATTAGCACCAAAGGGACGACGGTGAGTAAGGTGGGCCTAAAATTGTTGCGCTATCTTATACCGTTTTGGCTGTAGTTCAGGAACAAACAAACACACAAACAAGAGTTTTAGTATATGGATTTAGCCAATGGACCCTTTCAGACTGAAGTGTGAATGAATCACATGAAAGATTACAGGAAGGATGTGAAGTTTTGGAGATGGTGCAAGAGGATTACCAGAATGCGGTCTAGATTAGAGAATATTAGCTACAAGGAAAGGTTGGACTGTCTTGAATTGTTTCTCTGGAATGCCAGAGGTTGAGGGAGATTTGATAAAAGTATATACAATGATGAGGGGAGGTGGTCACAACCTTTTCCCCAGAGTACAGAAGTTAAAGACTAGAGAGCATAGATTTAACACGAAAGGGGCAGAATTTACAGGAGAGGTGTGGGGCACGTTTTTTTACACAGAGGATGGTGGGTGCCTGGAATTCACTGCTTGGGCTGGTAGTGGAGGCAGATGCAATAGTGACATTTAAGAGGCTTTTAGATGGGCACATGTATTATGCAGAGAATGGAGGGATATTGATCATTTGCAAGCAGTTGAGATTAGTTTGTCATGGCATTGTGTAAGACACAGACATTGTGGGCCAAAGAGCCTGTTCCTGTGCTGAACGTTTCTATGTTCTATATTAAGTCATGAACCCATTTGATCAGAGATTCATGAATTGTCTGTCGAAAAGGACCAGATGAAATAGGATGATGATGTCAATGGAATGCCAAAGGAGGCTATGACAGAGCCCCATTCAAGGTACTTGGGCTGCATGGTGGTGTAGCGGTAGAGTTGAGGCCTTGCAGCACCGGAGACCCAAATTCAATCCTGACTGCAGGTGCTTGTCTGTGCGGAGTTTATGCGCTCTCCATGTGACCTGCATGGGTTTCCTCTCACACTCCAAAGACATATAGGTTTGTAGGCTAATTGGCTTGGTAAAATTGCAAACTGGCGCCAGTGTGTAGTGTGCAGGGATCGCTGGTTGGCACGGCATCGGTACCGCCGAAGGGCTTGTTTCCTAGTCTTGTGTGCAGTTTTGGTCTCCAAATTTGAGGAAGGACATTCTTGCTATTGAGGGATGGCAGCGTAGGTTCATGAGGTTAATTCCCGGAATGGCGGGACTGTCGTACGTTGAAAGACAGGAGCGACTGGGCTTGCATACTTTGGAATTTAGAAGGATGAGAGGGGATCGTATTGAAACATATAAGATTATTAAGGGATTGGACACGCTGGAGGCAGGAAACATGTTCCCGATGTTGGGGGAGTCCCGAACCAAGGGCCACAGTTTAAGAATAAGGGGTAGGCCATTTAGAACAGAGATGAGGAAAAACTTTTAGACTCAGAGAGTTGTGAAGCTGTGGAACTCTCTGCCAATTCCCTGGATGCTTTCAAGAGAGAGTTAGATAGAGCTCTTAATGTTAAGGGGAGAAGGCAGGAATGGGGTACTGATTGTGCATGATCAGCCATGATTACGGTGAATGGCGGTGCTGGCTCGAAGGGCCGAATGGCCTACTCCTGCACCTATTGTCTATTGTCTATTGTCCATTGTCCACACTGTTTCTCTAAATTAGAAAAACAAAAATTGGGTTTTGTATACATCTGAAAGCTGAGCTTTCAGGATTGGTCTGTTGACCTGAAATGGACAAAGATATGGAAGAGCTAGCCATATTTAGCGATGAGTTTAGTTTAGTTTCGAGATACTTGGCATTATTTATTAGCATTGGAACACCACCTCCAAATGTGTTACTACAAGCGTGAAAATAATCTTCAAGGGATCCGAGTGGAACCCAGTAAATTACTGTGAAAAAAATTAATTGACAATCACTTTTAATTCTGAAATGAAAATAATAAAAATGTATTGACATTTAAAAGATCAGGTGGAATCTGTCGGAAGAGAAACAGTTAATTTGTCAGGTTAGAGACCCTTCATCAAAATGTTGATATTGACAGCTATTCCAGTGGCTGGAAATAAGGCATGTCTGGTTGTGTTGCCTCTTAGTGTAAACAGAGGAGATTGGATCGATCTGCACATCTATCAATAGACAATAGACAATAGGTGCAGGAGGAGGCCATTCGGCCCTTCGAGCCAGCACCGCCATTCAATGTGATCATGGCTGATCATTCTCAATCAGTACCCCATTCCTGCCTTCTCCCCATACCCCCTGACTCCGCTATCCTCATGCAGTTCCCGAAGAAATTGTAGCAATATTTAAATTATTTCAAATTTGTATCATTTATGATGATCAAGTGCCAGAAGTTCACATGTACCTCCTCTAACCTCATCTATTGCATCCAGTGCTCCCGGTGTGGTCTCCTGTACACTGCAAGACCTAACGTAGACTCAAACACCTTTTTAGCTGAACAGTTAGAGCCTGTCCCACTTAGGCGATTTTAAGGCGACTGCCGGTGACTAGGCCGGGGTGTCGCGGGCATGATCGTGAGGAGTCTTACAAAGATCGTAGTGGATCGTAGTGGATCTCGGCGCGTCGCCGAGAAATCAAACGGATTGAAATCTCCCGTTGACAGCTGGCTTGTCGCCAGGTATCGTTGCTTATTGCGGTCACTGTCGCATGCTGTCCCCAGGTTTGATAGGTTCTCTTAAGATGCATTTAGAAGCACATAATATTAAAATAATTAAAGTCATTTCAAAATACCATAAAATGCTTGTGTTTAACCAATTTATTTACCGTCAGGACATTTGACAGGTATATTGGAGGCGACAGTTTGACGGTCAGGTAAGCGTGTGAATTTTCGCGATGATTTTGGCCTCAGCCATTACATTTAAAGTAGGTTCCCAACCCAGATATGCAACCCAGAAACCAGATATGCATCTCCCTTACATTTTCAAAGAATGCCCACACACTTTTCACAAAGATCCACTGAACTACTTTAAACATTGTTTTTAATACAGCTATTGGTAAACTGGAAGTAAATCCGGTTTATTCTTTGTTACAGTGAAGCTTGGTTTTTAAGTAACCCACACAAGGTGTTATAGTTCAAAACTCTCAAGTACTTAGCGACTTGTCAGTGATTTCAGTGAAACCCAGGACGCCGGAGAAACATTGACAGCTGTAATCTCGACCTGACTCGGCATTGTCGTGGTCATTGTCGTCGGGTAAAAGAAAAGTTCGGTGATCTGCTACGACTTTGACAGTCGCCGGCAGTCCCCAAAAGTTCGCCTAAGTGGGACAGGTCCTTTATTAAGCTCAGTCCGCCTGGGCTTACAGGATCTCCCAGTTGCCAACAATTTCAACTCCCCTTCCCAACCCCATACTGACCTTTCTGACCTGGGCCTCCTCAGCTGCCAGAGTAAGGCCTCATGCAAAATGCAGGAACATCACCTCATATTTTCCGTGTGTAGCTTACAACCCAGTGGTATGAAAATTGAATTCTCTAATTTTAAGTAACTCCATTTGGTACTTCCCTCTCCCCCCCCATCCCCCCCCCACCCCCCCCCCCCCACCTTCCACCTTGCCTCCTTCCTCCATCCTAGTTATTTTGCCATTTCCACAGTGCTCCAAACATAGACACAAAAAGCTGGAGTAATCAACGGGTCAGACAGCATCTCTGGAGAAAAGAGAAAAGGTTTCTCGACCAGAAACGTCATTTATTCCTTTGCTCCAGAGATGCTGTCTGACCCATTGAGTTACTCCAGCATTTTGTGTCTATCTTCGGTTTAAACCAGCATCTGCAGTTCTCCACTCCACTTTGTTTCTCCTGAGATCACACCTTCCCTGGTCCAACAATGGACCTAGCAGGTAACGCCCTGCCTGAGGTCATTTGTGGCTGGCCCTGTTTGGTCCTGGTCTATTCTCACCTCTCGCTCCTTGCCTCACCCCAACCCCCTCATTTCAGTCTGAAGGGTCTCAATCCGGAATGTCATCCATTCTTTCTTTCCAGAGGTGCTGCCTGACCCGCTGAGTTACTCCAGAACTTTGTATCTTTCTTTGGTATAAACCAGCACCTGCAGTTCTTTGTTTCTAGAAAAAAACACCACCTTGGTCCTCCCGAAGGTATTTATTCACAAAATGCTGGAGTAACTCAGCAGGTCAGGCAGCATCTCAGGAGAGAAGGAATGGGTGACGGTTCGGGTCGAGACCCTTCTTCAGACTCCTCCCCATCACTTAGTTTCGAATGCGGAAGCACAAAAGGTAGTTTGCATAGTAAAGGTGGCATTAAAGAAATAAGTCAATGAGGATTAATCAAATGTCACCATGAATCTTCAATACAGCTTTACTTCGCAGCGATATGACAGAACATTTTGTTTGATTATTTTCTCTTGCTGAAGTGCTAATGAATTGAAAACTCAAAATATCTCCTCCAGCGCAATTTGGGAATATCAAAAGTAGGAACCTCTGTGGATATTCTGACTATTTCGAGAGGACTAGAATATTAAAAAACAGCGATGTAATGCTGGTTTTATAAAGCACCGTTCAGACCACATTTGGAGTATTGGGAGCAGTTTTGAGTCCCACATCTGAGGAAGGATGTGCTCGCGAAAGAGATTCCTCCTCATCTCCTTCCTAAAGGAACATCCTTTAACATCCTCTGGTCCTAGACTCTGCCACTAATGGTAACATCCTCTCAACATCCACTCTGTCCAGGCCTTGAACTATTCGGTAAGAACGGCATTTATCTCATCTTTGCATGGCCACCTTAAAGATGATGTGTAGTAGTGCTGAAAATCTAGCTCTTTGTGAATGATCAGCCTGCAAGTTTGTGGTGAAAGAAATAACTAAGAACTGGGGAAACTCAATGGGTCAGACTGAGTGTATGGAGAGAATGGAATGACAACGTTTTGGGTCGGGACCCATTCTAGATGCTTGTTTGAAAGTTCTGGCAAATGACTTTGACAGAATGTTTAGGGCTAGGCTAGACGTAAAAATAGGCTAGACGTAAAAAGCTGGAGTAAATCAGTGGGTCAGACGGCATCTCTGGATAAAAGGAATAGGTGAGGTTTCAGGTCGAATACCTTCTTCAGAGTCTGAAGAAGGGGCTCGGCCCGAAACATCACCTATTTCTTTTCTCCAGAGATGCTGTCTGACCCAATAAGTTTGTGTCTACCTTCAGTTTAAACCCGCATCTGCAGTTCCTCCCTACACAATCCAAGAGGGTACATCATTTCATTTCCTTGCAGATATTCGAGGAAGTCCACTGTCTGGATGACTTTGTGATCAAAGAATTCTTCCACACGGACTTCTCCACTAGAGACAGGTGATAGGAAAAGGCTCGACTGAATGGAATGGTTTTTATGCAGTGCTTTGAGTATTTTCCAGTTTGTCTGGTGTGTTCATAAATCTGTGGAATCACAGTGCAGGTCAGATCCAACAGCCAGGAAGGGAGTTTGTCTGTCATGATAACGTTTCTTTGTCAGGTGGCTTGCAATGTCGTTGCTTCACCTGATTTAAAATGCATTACATGGCTGGACCT
This sequence comes from Rhinoraja longicauda, assembly GCF_053455715.1. Lineage (NCBI taxonomy): Eukaryota > Metazoa > Chordata > Chondrichthyes > Rajiformes > Arhynchobatidae > Rhinoraja > Rhinoraja longicauda. The sequence goes on from NC_135954.1 coordinate 101,943,103, forward strand.
TTCCTGCCCCATTGCTGCATAGAGACCATTTACAAATCACATGTAGTCGGAATTAAATGGAGATCCAAAGAATGTCACCAGGCCGCAAAAGAATGAACTTATTCCTCTGGATGCCGCCAAAAGGCTATCTCTAATTTCTTGAGTTAGATTGGAGGGAGGCGGGACAGAAATGTAGCTGTTTCATGAGAGAGAATATAGTTAACAGGCTTTCAACTCACCAACCCTTCCTCTGACTCTGCTTTTTCTGCTGCTTTTCTAAAGCACAGCTGTAGAGTTGCTGCCTTACAGCACCAGAGACCCGGGTTCGATCCTGACTCTGGGTGCTGAATGTACAGAGTTTGTATGTTTTCCCCGTGACCTGCGTGGGTTTTCTCCGGATGCTCCAGTTTCCTCCCACACTCCAAAGACGTACAGGTTTGTAGGTTAATTTGCTTGGTATAATTGTAAATTATCCCTAAGTCCGTGTAGGATAGTGTTAGTGTACAGGGTGATCATTGCTTGGCGAGGACATGATGGGCCAAAAGGCCTGTTTCTAAACTAAACTAAACTAAACTAACACAATACCACTTAACAATGAGCTGAAAGATGAAGCACCCAAATTTAGTTTTGCGTTGAAGCTTCAAACTTTGCTTCAGGTGGGATGTAGTCAGATTTAGTCAGAACTTCACAGTTTTCCCCAATGCAGTTCAAGACCACAAATAAATGTTTCAGAGATATTTAAATCCCAAGTTCCATCTTGACACAAAGTCAGCATTTTTGGAGAAAAGCTGAATCTGTAAGAGGTGATTAAGTTAATCCTTCTTCGTGAAGGCAGTGCTCCTATTTGATGACAAATGCTGCCACTTGCTGACCTTTAAGATGATTAGATGTTATTGGCCTCCCCAAACTACTGCTAATTTCAAAATATTCCAAATAATGAGATTTAAATAGAAATTATAACAGTTTTGCAGAAATAAATTGCCTTTTTCACCAATGTAGACGACGTCAAAATTCCTAGACATTTCCTGATATACATTATTGCCAAATTTGAAACGTGTTTTTCTCTATAACGGTGTTGTTTGAATCCTAACGTTAATATCAAAATCGTGATTTGTGCTGGTGATTTTTAAATGAAAAAATTAAATAAATGCATGGCTAATCACATAGAAGACTTAACAAGACGTTCATGTTCATAAGTGATAGGATCAGAAATAGGACATTCGGCCCATCAATTATATTCCGCCATTCAATCATGGCTGATCTATCTTTCCCTCCGAACCCCACTCTCCTGCCTTCTCCCCATAACCTCTGACACCCATGCTAATTAAGAATCTAACTATCTCTGCCTTAAAAATATCCATTGAGTTGGCCTCCACAGCCTTCTGTGGCAATGAATTCCACAGATTCACCACCCCCTCTGATTAAAGAAATTCCTCCTCATCTCCTTCCTAAAGGAAAGTCTTTTAATTCTGAGACTGTGACCTCTGGTCCTAGACTCTCCCACTAGTGAAAATATCCTCTCAACATGCATTCTATCCAAGCCTTTCACTATTTGGTAAGTTTCAATGCTGTCCCCTCTCATCCTTCTAAACACCAGTGAGTACAGGCCCAGTGCCGTCAAACGCTGATCAAATGTTAACCAACTCATTGCTGAGATCATTTTCATAAACCTCCTCTGGACCCTCTCCAGCGATAATGCATCTTTCCTCAGATATGGAACCCAAACCTACTCAATACTCCAAATGTGGTCTGACCAGCATCATATAAAACCTCAGTATATAGCATAAAACATCCTTTGAAGGTGAAAACAACGTACTTTCACACAGCATGTGATTGTTAAAAACATGGCTGAAGCGCATGGTGGCGCAGCGGTAGAGTTGCTGCCTTACAGCGAATGCAGCGCCGGAGACTCAGGTTCGATCCTGACTACGGGCGCCGTCTGTACGGAGTTTGTACGTTCTCCCCGTGACCTGCGTGGGTTTTCTCCGAGATCTTCGGTTTCCTCCCACACTCCAAAGACGTACAGGTATGTAGGTTCATTGACTGGGTAAATGTAAAAATTGTCCCTAGCGTGTGTAGGATAGTGTTAATGTGCGGGGATCGCTGGGCGGCACGGACTCGGTGGGCCAAAGGGCCTGTTTCCGCGCTGTATCTCTAAATCTAAATCTAAATTCATAGCCATGTTCAGTCAGAAGTTCCAAATAGAAGATTAATTTTGGCTTCTTCCTAAGATCCCCGGCTCGCCAAAGTTGTTCTCCAGCCAATACAATTAATTCCACATAATTAGTTTAGTTTAATTTAGTTTCGAGATACAGCCCCTGAAACAGGCCCTTCGGCCCACCGAGTCCGCACTGACCAGAGACCCCCGCACACTAACACCATCCTACACACACTAGGAACAATTTACATTTACACCAAGCCAATTAACCTACAAACCTGTACGTCTTTGGAGTGTGGGAGGAAACCACAGATGGCGGAGAAAACTCACGCAGATCACGGGGAGAACGTACAAACTCCGTACAGACAAGCACCCACAGTCAGGATCGCACCAGGGTCTCGGGCGCTGTAAGACAGTAGCTCTACCGCTGCACCACCGTGCCGCCCAAAATATGTGGATATGGCTGAGAGCACTAGACACAGCAAAGTCCGCGAAACCTTATAGAATTCTGGGTGTTGACTTAAACATAACCAGTGATGCAAAAAGAAATGAAGAACTTCGGAAATTGGAATCATTTGCAAGAAATAACAAGACATGAAGAGAAAAAGAAGGCAGGCGGAGTGGACTAAAATCCAAAATCCAAAAGCAATGGTGTGAAGAAATACTTCATGACAAGCAGACACAGCTACAGGAAGACATTGACACTAGGATGTGGGTTCCAAGACCAGACCATGAGATGTGGAGGCACAAGGAACTGCAGATGCTGGAATCTTGAGCAAAAAACAAAGTGCCGTCAGTACCCAGTGGATTGCCGGTCGGTGCGGACGCGGTGGGCCGAAAGGCATGTTTCCGTGATGTATCTCTAAGCTAAGATAAATCTATGCTCTAGTCGATAAATAGGAGTCTAAAGTAGCAGTCCTTGTTGTATCGGTGTTCCAGAGATGAGTTTAGGGCCAGGAAGATGGCGTCTGCTGTGGACCTGTTTCGACGGTTAGAGGTGAGGGCACCAAAGTTAACTTCAGTGGATCAAGGCTGGATGGGAGGCTGGAGATAGTGCGTGCTATCTATCACCTGTCTCTCGAAGCACTTCATGATGGTGGATTCAGAGCCACTGGGCAAATTTAGTGGGTGTGGATGTCAACGTATAGTCCAAAATGGAGAAGCATGGAATGTTTCCTCCACAGTAGGACATTAGTGAACCAAACGGACTTTTACAATAACCTGTAATTTTTCATGGTCATGATAAATAAGACTAATAATAATAATAATAATAATACATTACATTTATATAGCGCTTTTCATATACTCAAAGACGCTTTACAGGGATTTAGAGAACATAGGGAAGTGAATAAATAGATAAATAAGTAAACAAACAGAGAAAGGAGACAGAGGGTGGGGTGACCTTCAGTAGTTGAAGGCAGTACTGAATAGGTGAGACTTCAGTGATGTTTTGAATAGATTATTTATTTTTTTTCCTTCAAAATTCTGAAGTATTAATTGAGTTTGAATCCCACATGTGCTGCAATGGGATCTGAACTCAGATCACGGGTCAGTATTTTGTTAAACCAGGTTTCTAAACTTCCTGAGATAGACACAAAATGCTGGAGTAACTCAGCGGGACAGGCAGCATCTTTGGAGAGAAGGAATGGGTGACGTTTCGAATTGAGACCAAGCTTCCTATCTGCTGACTCGGGCCATATGCCAACACCACCAACGCTAAGAAACTCTTGCCCCTTAAGATTTTATGAACTATACAATTAATTTATTCACAATATTTTCATTCGTGCCAATAAACAGCCTTAACAGACTTAATAATGTATCATATTTTCATCTAACAGACAAGCTCAATATGAACTTGACTTCACAATATGTAACCTAATCTAATGGGATTTACATGAATCCTCCGACACTGTGCATTTTATGACAAATAAATAATAAGCGGTGGTGCAGCGGTAGAGTTGCTGCCTCACAGCACTTGCAGCGCCAGAGACCTGGGTTCGATCCCGACTACGGGTACTGCCTGTATGGAGTTTGTAGGTTCTCCCCGTGACCGCGTGGGCTTTCTCCGAGATCTTCAGTTTCCTCCCCCACCCCAAAGACGTACAGGTTTGCAGGTTAATTGGCTGCTGTAAATTGTCCCTGGTGGGTGTAGGGTAGTGTTAATGTGCAGGTATCGCTGGCCGGTGCAGACCCGATGGGCCATTCCGTCACACATTCCGTGCTGTATGTCTAAACTAAACTAAACCAAGCTAAGCTTTCTATTTATGTCTCATGGGCGGCCAGTGTCATAATAGGATATTCCAGGTGATAATTATTACCTGACATGCCGCAGACTCTTACCTAATCCTTCTTTGTTGATGACTTTGCTTGTTGTAACTGCCAGGATTCGGAAACAAATCCCTGTGCATTTCACATAGTGGCATTAAACCAGCAATCTCGCGCAGGGCCAGTTTTTGCTTATTATCTCATCTGCCGGGACCAATTTCATGTCTTCCTGTCATGCCACACTATAGACGGGATTAGGCACATCAGAGTGATTACCCTGATCTCTGCCATCCTTGCTCCTATCTGCGGCACGCGGTTTTTTTCCTGCTGCTGTGTACGTTAGATTACCTGTCAGATCACAGAGAAATACTTCTCTGATGTCTAACTAGTATGAGAATTAATGGAGAAAGCCAGGCGGGATTAATTTTCTTTTAAGTGTGACTTTCTCAGCATTTAGAAGAAACTGCCCCATTCTTCCCCAACCTTTTCTTCAAAAGAATTATATGGAAACCTCGTGGCTCTCTGTTAAAGCATCTGGAATGGATAATGTCAAATCATAACGCAGTCAAATTCACCAACAACGTAAAAGCAAGGACAGGCATTTTGCATCATAAAATTGCAACTGAATCCTCATCGAGTTTGAGGCAGTCTTGTCTCAGTCTGCTTTGAACACATCCAAGATTGATAAAATTAGTCAAAGCTCAGAAGCACCACAGCACAGATTTTAAAAAAAATAATAATTATTAAACTACAGGAATTTCTAAAAGAAAATAATATCAAATATAAGCACCTCAAATAACGTGACACCAGATGTTATGTGCAATATCTCAAGATGTAAAATACTACAAATCTCTGTGTATGGATAAGACTGAAGCAAAATCTTGTCTTCCTGTACTATTTTCATCCTGTTTTTTTTGCTGCTACAAGATCTTGTACTGTCTGATTTAAAGTATTTGCTGCGCATCCATTTCTACATCAAAGATGGGACAAGGTATAAGCTTATCAGCATTTTGAATGGTTGCTGAATGGGTTTCACTCTCGTATCGACTTTGATATTTATCACTTTCAAAGATTATTTGGGACTGAATCAGGTATCCTAGCACCATTGTTTTATTTATGGGTTGACTTGTAATTTTTTTCCTGTGCGATTTTCCAAGGGTCCAGACCGAATCTTAGGGGCCTGTCCCACTTACGCGATTTTAAGGCGACTGCCGGCGACTGCCGGCGACTGCCAGCGACTAGGCTGTCTACAAAGAATCGTAGTGGATCCAGGAGTCTTCAAAGAATCGTAATGGATCTCGGCGCGTCGCTGAGAAATCAACCGGATTGACATTTCTCAGCGACAGCTGGCTTGCCGCCAGGTATCGTTGCTTATTGTGGGCGCTGTCGCATGCTGTCCCAAGGTTTGCTAGGTTGTCTTAGATGCATTTAGAAGCACGTAATATTAAATTAAGTAAAGTCATTTGAAGATACCATAAAATACTTGTGTTTAACCAATTTATTTACCGTCAGGACATTTGACAGGTAGATTGGAGGTGACAGTTTGACGGTCAGGTAAGCATGAGAATTTTGCGATGTATGCCCATCAGCGATTACATTTAAAGTAGGCTCCCAACCCAGATATGCAACCCAGAAACCAGATATGCATCTCCCGTTCATTTTCAAAGAATGCCCACACACCGCACAAAAATCCATTTAACCACGTTTAAAATTAAATTTCTTAATACTGCTATTAGTAAACTGGAAGTCAATCCAGTTTATGCCTTGTTACCGTGAAGCTTGGTTTTCAAGTAACCCGGGCAAGATGTTATATTGCAAAGCTCTCAAGTAATTACAGATTTGTCAGTGATTTCAGCGAAAATTAGGACACTGGAGAAGCATTGATAAGCGTGGGAATTTTGCGATGTTTCCGAAGACGGTGTAATCTCGACCTGACTCGGCATTGTCGTGGTCATTGTCGTAAGGTAAAAGAAAATTTTGGCGATCTGCTACGACTTTGACAGTCGCCGGCAATCGCCTAAAAAATCGCCTAAGTGGGACAGGCCCCTTATGCTTTTTCTTAGCAGGTCCTTCAGAGTTTCCTCTCTGAACATGATGTGGACCTCTCAACTATCAGGCTCTTCCTTCTGAGTAAGATAAGTGCAGAGACAAATGCACATCCGTGAAGAACTTGCTGGCTGAATGAGCCCACACCCTGGGCGATGGTGGAGGCAGAGAGGATAGACAGTCAGAACCTTTTTCCTCGGATGGAAAAATCAATTACCAGAGGGCAGCAAAGTTTGAAGGGGATTTGTAGAGGCATGTTTTTTTTACTGAGTGGTGGGTCAATGCTTGGAAACGAGCTACTGTGGGCCGATACGATAGTGGCATTTAAGAGGCTTATGAATAGGCACATTGCACGATTCATCTCAGAATCAAATGAACTCAAAGAGCCATTTGTGATCTCAAAGCATAAATGAAATCCAGCACAAGCTGTCAGACCATTGGAATATCTATACTAATTCTTTTAGGAAACGCTCAATGTCCTACTTAGCTGCCGACACAGAGTCATAGAGTCATACAGCTTAGAAACAGCCCCTTCCACCCAGCTTGCCCACGCCAGCACTACACTAGCATCTCCACTAGTCCCAACTGCCCATGTTTGGCTCATATCCCTCTAAAACTTGAGGAAAGCTGTTTAGCTTTCAATGAAAGCCTACTGAAAAGAACAGTCTTTTTGAAGAAGGGTCTTGATTCAGAAAGGCACCTATTTCTTTTCTCCAGAGATGCTATCTGATCTGCTGAGTTACTCCAGCTTTTTGTGTCTATCTTCGGTATAATCCAGCATCTGCAGTTCCTTCCTGCACACTTTACACAATCTTTCAGTTTGAAAATCCTTCATCAGATGCCATTGAAATTATTTCGTTTTTCCAGTATTTTCTGTTTTTTTTTTAAAATTGTATATTTCCAGCATCTGCTGTTGGCTGTACAGTTTTTCTCAACTGTGTTTCTGAAAAAAATAAAATAATGATTGTTCAATACAAGGGAAAGAGGAATGCATATTAAATAAATGGAATCGTAATTCACCCCCAATCAACAGGTAAATGAATGTGTTTCATTCTTCGTTAATTAAATCCCACTGGCTTCAAATGATTCGAATTTGGGAAGAAGAAATGTGGAACCAAGGAACTGCAGATGCTAGTTTACAAAATAAGTGCTCTAGTAACTCAGCGGGTCAGGCAGCATCTCTGGAGAACATGGGTAGGTGACGTTTCGGGTCTGGATCTTTCATCAGACCTGACACCCATCCATGTTCTCCTGAGATACTCCTTGAGCCGCTGGGTTACTCCAGCACTTTGTGTCAAATTTGCAAATAGGTTTTTAGATGCACATAGATGGCTAATGTGTGTGTTTTGGTGCAAGGACTTGACTTCTGTGAGTGTGAAGTTTACTTTCAAAATGCACATCTGCATAATTGTACGTGCTTCGATAGCTTCCTCTGACAGCTCGTTCCAGATGTTTTATCCTTCTGTGAATGTACAGCGGCTGACCTGCGCCCTGGGTGTGCTCACAAATGGCATTGTGATATATTGTTTTGAGGTGAATTGCTCTTTGTAGTTGTCTGTTAACGGATGAATGATGATGTTAGGATGGAGGAAGAAAATGCCCCTGTGCATAGCAGTGTTGCGGAATGTTTTGCATCTGCCTGGGCAGTCAGATATTACCACCTTGCCCTGCCTCTAGGTCAGAAGGGAGATTCCTACTGATTTATCTCCTGACATCGGCACGCCATTATTCAGCCCAGCAGACAATTAAAAAGCATAAGTGCCACGGTTAAAAGAGCAGGTTAGTAGCTGAGTATCCCGCACCAAATGACTCACTTCCTGGCGCCATATGATAGCCACCATCTACAAAGTGGGAACAGTGGGAGATGGAACAACAGAGGGTGGTAGGGATGCATGGCAGAGTAGGGTGAGGATCCATTGACAGGAGTGTGTAGGGGGGGGGGGGCGAGAGGGGAACGATACGATATGATAGAACTAGATCTGCCAACAGTCATAAAGCACAAAATACATGAAACATGAAATTAAAGTGATGAGTGGAAAGGATTGGGGTTGTGCAAACATTGGGGAGGGGCGGGGGAGGGAGTCAGTCTCAGTCTACCCCACGACAGAAGGGGGAGGAGTTGTACAGTGTGATAGCCACAGGGAAGAAGGATCTCCTGTGGCGTTAGAACTGAGATGAGGAAAAACTTTTTCAGTCAGAGAGTTGTAAATCTGTGGAATTCTCTGCCTCAGAAGGCAGTGGAGGCCAATTCTCTGAATGCATTCAAGAGAGAGCTGGATAGAGCTCTTAAGGATAGCGGAGTCAGGGGGTATGGGGAGAAGGCAGGAACTGATTGAGAATGATCAGCCATGATCACATTGAATGGCGGTGCTGGCTCGAAGGGCCGAATGGCCTCCTCCTGCACCTATTGTTTATTGTCTATTGTTATGTACTGCATCATGTTGGAACCAGTCTGTTGCTGAAGGTGCTCCTGAAAAGAGGGCAATGAGGAATCGGTGTGCAAAGTGGGAAAAAGAGAATCAGGAGGACTAAGGTAGATAGGACGAGAGTCATAGATTCGTAGAATCAAAGATATATGCAGCAAGGAAACAAGGCCTTCACCTTTCTTCATCCATGGCGACAAAGTTGGCATGCTTGGCCAGCCCTATTTACCCACATTTGGCCCATAAACCTTTCCTATGCATATATCTCCCCTAATGTCTTTTGAAAGATATAATTTTATGTGCTTCGATAACTTCCGGTGACAGCTCGTTCCAGATGTTGACTACTATTTGAATGAATGTTGTCCCTGCGGTACCTCCTAATTCTCTCCCTTCTCACCTTAAGCCGATGCCTTTTAGTTTTAAAATTCACTAACCTGGGAAAAAGACTGTGAGGGTTCACTTTTAACATGCTCCCCGTGATTTTGTACATTTCAATAAGGTTACCCCTCATCTCCTAAGCTCCAAAGGGAAAATGTCCCAGCCTACCTACCCAGCCTCTCCCTATAACCTAAACCTACAAGCCCAGGTAATTTGGGCAGTTTACAACCCAGTGGTATGAACGTTGATTTCTCTCATTTCAATTAACTCCTGCATTCCTTCCGCTCCCCCCCCCCCCTTCCACTGGGTGGCACTACAATGGCTGCCTCGCCCATAGTCTGTCTTGTCCTTTTTGTCTTTGTTTTTTTTGTAGTATGTGTTAAATGTATGTTTAAGTGTTCTTTAGCTTTGTTTTCTATGTGGGGGGGGGGGGTTGGGGGTAATATTTTTTAAGTCTCTTACCTCGACGGAGATGCGATTTTTTCCCGTATCGTATCTCCGTCCGCACTGCGGCCTAACATCGTGGAACTGGCGGCCTCTTGCTGGGAATCGATTTTGGGAGCTCCAACCGCGGGAGCCTGTGGGACTTAACATTCTGAAGCTGGCGGACCTTTTCGGGGATCGACCTCGGAAGATCCAACCGCGGGAGCCTGCGGACTTTAACATCATGGAGCTTGCGGCCCCTGGTTAGAGACCGACTATGGGAGCTCCAACCATGGGAGCTTCGACCGCCCCGATCGAGGGAGCTACGATTGCCCCGACGCGGGGGTTTCGATCGCCGGCTGCGGGGGCTTCGATCGCCCCGACTGCGGATGGTGCGACTGCCCCGACCGTGGGAGAAAAGGAGGGAAGGAGATTAGACTTTATTGCCTTCCATCACAGTGAGGAATGTGGAATCTGCTGTGGTGAATGTTTATGTTAACTTTTATGCAGTTGTGTGTCATTGCTTTTTTTTAGTATGGCTGTATGGTGAATCGAATTTCACTGTGCCTTAATGTGGTGGGAGTCAGGAGGCTCAGAGGAGAGGGAGGAGTTGGGGGTAGTTCATGAGATCGGAGGCGGGCTTGGTAGCAGAGATGGTGACAACGGTGTCACGACAGTATCATCCTCACCTATATTCTGATATGTTTGCCTCGTAAATCATAGATATGGAGTTATAGAATCATACAGTGTAGAAATACGCCCTCTGGATTAGACAATAGACAATAGGTGCAGGAGTAGGCCATTCGGCCCTTCGAGCCAGCTCCGCCATTCAATGTGATCATGGCTGATCATTCTCAATCAGTACCCCGTTCCTGCCTTCTCCCCATACCCCCTGACTCTGCTATCCTTAAGAGCTCTATCTAGCTCTCTCTTGAATGTATTCAGAGAATTGGCCTCCACTGCCCTCTGAGGCAGAGAATTCCACAGATTCACAACTCTCTGACTAAAAAAGTTTTTCCTCATCTCTGTTCTAAATGGCCTACCCCTTATTCTTAAACTGTGGCCCCTGGTTCTGGACTCCCCCAACATTGGGAACATGTTTCCTGCTTCTAACATGTCCAACCCCTTAATAATCTTATACGTTTCGATAAGATCCCCTCTCATCCTTCTAAATTCCAGTGTATACAAACCTAGTCTCTCCAGTCTTTCAACATAGGACAGTCCCGCCATTCCGGGAATTAACCTAGTAAACCTACGCTGCACGCCCTCAATAGCAAGAATATCCTTCCTCAAATTTGGAGACCAAAACTGCACACAGTACTCCAGGTGCGGTCTCACTAGGGCCCTATACAACTGCAGAAGGACCTCTTTGCTCCTATACTCAACTCCTCTTGTTATGAATGCCAACATTCCATTGGCTTTCTTCACTGCCTGCTGTACCTGCATGCTTCCTTTCAGTGACTGATGCACTAAGACACCCAGATCACATTGTACGTCCCCTTTTCCTAACTTGACACCATTCAAATAATAATCTGCCTTCCTATTCTTACCACCAAAGTGGATAACCTTACACTTATCCACATTAAACTGCATCTGCCATGCATCCGCCCACTCACACAACCTGTCCAAGTCACCCTGCAACCTCATAGCATCTTCCTCACAGTTCACACTGCCACCTAGCTTAATGTGCCCACATCAACCAACACGTCCCATCTACACGAGTACCACCTGCCTGTGTTTGGCCCATATCCCTCAACACCTATCCTATCCATCTACCTGTCCAAATGTTTCTTAGATGTTGCGATAGTACCTGCCTCAATTACCTCCTCCGCCAGCTCGATGCATACGCCCACCACCCTTTGTGTAAAAAAGTTCCTATTAGATCTTTCCCCTATCACCTTAAATCTATATCCCCTGGTTCTTTACTCCCCTACTCTGGGCAAGAGACTCTGTGCTTTTACCTGATTTATTCCTCATGATTTTGTACCCCTCTGTAAGATCACCCCTCATCCTCTTGCACTCCAAGGAATAGAGTCCTAGCCTGCTCAACCTCTCCCTATAGCTCAGGCCCTTCAAATCCTGACAACATAGTGGAGTCAGGGGGTATGGGGAGAAGGCAGGAACGGGGTACTGATTAAGAATGATCAGCCATGATCGCATTGAATGGCGGTGCTGGCTCGAAGGGCCAAATGGCCTCCTCCTGCACCTATTGTCTATTGTCTATTAATTTATTCACAAAATGCTGGAGTAACTCAGCAGGTCAGGCAGCATCTCGGGAGAGAAGGAATGGGTGACGTTTCGGGTCGAGACCCTTCTTCAGTCTGAAGAAGGGTCTCGACCCGAAACGTCACCCATTCCTTCTCTCCCGAGATGCTGCCTGACCTGCTGAGTTACTCCAGCATTTTGTGAATAAATCGATTTGTACCAGCATCTGCAGTTATTTTCTTATAGTCTATTGTCTATTAACATCTGCCTCCTCAAGTCTACACAGGCTCATCATTCCTCATGTCAACTTACTTTGCAGATTCATCCATCCTCTGCCAATACACTTCCCAACATCACCATCCATCCAGCCTCCCACTACTGACACATTCATCCAGGGCCGTTTTTACAGCATTATGGGCCACCGGGCAAAGCAGTGTACTGGGGCCCCTACCGTTACTCTCCCCCACCCCCCTTTCCCTACCAGCCCCCCCCCCCCTTTCGTGCCGGCGAAAAGCACTTACCGAAAAGCACTTAGCGATGGACTTAGGGTGCTACATTGTTGCGAAAAGCACTTACAGATCGCTGTGAGAAGCACTTAGTGACCGAAAATGTTGCGAAAAAAGCACTTATTGAACCTACATTTTTAAAGTAGTATTTATTTATTGCAAGTCACTTAACATACACAGATCAGCATGGGGCCCCTATGCTCGTGGGGCCCCGGGCAAGTGCCCATCAGGCCCATGCGTTAAGACGGCCCTGCATTCATCCCTTTGCTGTACTGCGCCTCAGCCTCAGTACCTCTCAGCAAATTCTCTCCACCCACCATTCCACGCATTGGTCTCATTTCAGAAACTTTAAACCCTGTAAGTCCCTCCTATCTCACCCAGAGCAGCCTCCAATCAGCACTGTATTACAGCTGCCCTCCTGGCATTAGATACTGTAGGTGACGCAGATTACCCTAAGGTCTTACTGGGTCTGGATTGAAGAGGAGAGAGAATTAGCTTTTCAATTTATGATAGATGCTTCATTTCCTTCACCCTCGTTACTGCTATTAGAGCGAATCAACAGCTATGAGATGGCACTTCACTACTCTGCAGCATTATTGCCAATCACAGCCACTCTTCTCTAATGATCCTTGGCAACTCTTCCCGGTAAGGATCTGTAGACTGATGATATTGTGCCACCTTGTACTCTCTCTTTTTCACATTTCCGAGCATATTTCATTTGTTGCCCACGGGAAAGAGCCGGGGTTGTAACTCTTTGTGGCGTTTCGATGGATAGTTATTGAAATGCTGGGGCCTTCACATTGGTGCAGCGATAGAGCTGCTGCCTGACTAAAGGTGTTGTCCGTACAGAGTTCGTAACTTCTCTCTGTGACTGCAAGGGTTTTCTCCAGGTGCTCCGGTTTCCACCCACACTCCAAAGATGTACAGGTTTGGAAGGTTAACTGGCTTTGGTAAAATTGTAAATCATACCTGGTGTGTAGGATAGTGGTAGTGTACGGGGTGGTCACTGATCGGCACAGACTTGGTGGGCCGAAGGGCCTGTTACCGTGCTGTATCTCTAAAGCATCTCTGGAGACTGATCGCGGGGGGCAAGGGGGAGAAAGCTGGAAGGGAGGACAGGACAAACCCTGGCATGTGATAGATTGATACAGGTGAGGGAGGGAGGGGGGATTGACAGGGAGATGGCAGGCAAAGGCCAGAGATGAAAAGACAAAAGGATTGAAGAGATTGAATTGCAAAGCTGGAGGAAGGAATGTAGCTGAAAGGTGAGGGAGGGAATAGTGCATCTAGATATGTCACAGGGGAAAGGGGGGGAGTGGAAAGGGGGGAGAGTTAGTGGGGAAGAAGGCGGCGGGGAGAGGAGGGGGTGTCGTTGCATAAAATTAGAGAATTCAATGTTCATAGAAACATAGAAACATAGAAAATAGGTGCAGGAGTAGGCCATTCGGCCCTTCGAGCCTGTACCGCCATTCAATATGATCATGGCTGATCATCCAGCTCAGTAACCTGTACCTGCCTTCTCTCCATACCCCCTGATCCCTTTAGCCACAAGGGCCACATCTAACTCCCTCTTAAATATAGCCAATGAACTGGCCTCAACTACCTTCTGTGGCAGAGAATTCATAATATTGCGTATTCCATTGTTCAGACCACTGGGTTGTAAATTTGATTTATTTTCAATTGTCATATCCAACTACAGAATTGCAAAGACCTACTTTCTCTCCACGCGTCTCAGTGTCAACGTTTTTTTTGGGATTGGACTTAATGCGAAGATTGTTGTCTTCATATTAAAGCTCCTATATAAATATGTGGCATTGGTATGAGTTCACCGATGCAGTGATCCTTGCCCCCCGCGATCAGTCTCCAGAGAAAATAAATACAACTTTCACAGGGCCGCCCGGTCACAAGGCAGTGTAAATTGAGCATGGCGGTCCTCAAAGTATCCTTAACTGATTCAGCGCTTCAGCATTCTGTTTGCTTTGCTGTTTTTTACTGCTTCGGTCAGTAACGTGCTGTTTCAATGGAGTTCTGCTGCTCCAACGGCAGTTATCCCCCTGTGTGCTGTTGTATCTGCCACATTTAGAGCAGATTTTCCATGTCTGAAAATGATCCCATTCAATTTGTACCAAAGGAGGCTCTGCCGCCCATTTTACCTAATGGACATCACTTCATATAATATTGTATCCAATAAATGTTACGATTCCCTCAAGAACCACTTTGCTGTTCACACAATAACTAGTATTACAAATCTTCCCATTGTCCCCTTCAGCGATCATTTTTGTGGTTCTTGCCCATAATCATTGCATCGTACTAAATATCCCAGGGATTCATTAAGTGAATTTAGTGTCAATGTGGTGATAGCACGGTATTTAGACATAATTGGTGCACCTTGCAAAATGTGGCTTTGGGCTTTTATATTTCACAAATATGCAGCATAAGCAAAACCTGCAAACCACTTTGCAAAATACCACTTTGGTACAAATATACATTTAAATTTGCTGTCTCATCCAACTAAACTACATCAACGGCCTAATACACTTTAATGAGTAATCTGTGCGATGATTGTGGATTTATGAAGCCCACTGTGTGGAAGGTGGATATCTGCACTGCCTGCAGGTGTGGGTGAGGTAGGTTTCTAAGTTGGCCTTCAAGAGGCAATGGGGTAAATCCATGCTAATGAAATATTAGTAAGGACTCGGAAAAGAAGCTGGAGGTAAACCTGTTAGTGATGGATGGGCAGCGCAGTGACGCTAGCTGGTAGAGTCGCTGCGTCACAGCGCCAGAGACGTGTGTTCGATCCTGACCTCGGGTGCTGGCGTTGTGGAGTTTGCACGTTCTCCCTCTGTTCACATAGGGCTTCGTCCGGGTGCTCCGGTTTCCACCTACATCCCAAAGACGTGCAGGTTTGTAGGTTAATTGGCCTTTTTTAAATTGACACTAATGTGTAGGGAGTGGATGATAAAGTCGGATAACATAAAACTAGTGCTAAACGGGTGATCGATGGTTAGCATGTCCTCGGTGGGTCGAAGGACCTGTTTCCATGCATTATCTCTAAACTCTCTACAGATTAGTGAATTGTAAATATTAGATTTTAGATTTTTTTTAGATTTAGAGATACAGCGCAGAAACAGGCCCTTCGGCCCACCGGGTCCACGCCGCCCAGCGATCCCCGCACATTAACACTATCCTACACCCACTAGGGACAATTTTTACATTTGCCCAGCCGATTAATCTACAAACCTGCACGTCTTTGGAGTGTGGGAGGAAACCAAAGATATCGGAGAAAACCCATGCAGGTCACGGGGAGAACGTACAAACTCCGTACAGACAGCACCCGTAGTCAGGATCAAACCCAAGTCGACGGCGCTGCATTCGCTGTAAGGCAGCAACTCTACCGCTGCGCCACCGTGCCGCCCGTATTCTATGCTTCCATGAAGTATGTTTTATGTAGTGGCCCTGACATGACAAAGTGGGGTTTTGATTGCTTTCCATCATTCAGTCGATGGTGTATCATGAAGTCCTTGTTTGTAATGTTGCAGTCCACTGCCATCATTCCTAAATCTCTAAACAGCAAACAAAATACTGCTGTAAATAATTAAAGGAGATGGTCCAAGTTTTCTAGGCCTTTTTGATTCATGATGATAAAGATGGATTTTTAGAGATACACTGTGGAAGCTGGCACTTTGGCCCACCGGGTCCATGCCAACTGACGATCACCCGTACACCAGCTCTATGCTGTCTCAGTCTTGCATCCTACACACTAGGGGCAATTACAAAGGCCAATTAACCTGCAAACCCGCATGTCTTTGTAATGTAGGAGGAAACTGGAGCACCCGGAGAAAACCCATGCGGCCACAGAGAGAATGTGCAAACTCCATACAGATAGCACCCGTCGTCAGGATGAAACCCGGGTCTCTGGCGCCGTAAGGCAGCAACTCTACCGCTGCGCCACTGTGCCGCCCTTAAGGATGTGTATTAATTTAATCCTATTTTACATCTCTGAGCAGCATCCTTAAATGTCTCATGTTCTATGAAATAATTTGATCTGCAGTCACTGATATTATATAAATAAACACATCATTATATAACTCACAGACTGTTATAGTCTGATTATGTAGTATTAGGCGGCATGGTGGAGCAGCGGTAGAGTTGTTGCCTTACAGCGAATGCAGCGCCGGAGACTCAGGTTCGATCCTGACTACAGACAACATCTGTACGCAGTTTGTATGTTCTCCCCGTGACCTGTGTGGGTTTTCTCCGAGATCTTCGGTTTCCTCCCACACTCCAAAGACGTACAGGTATGTAGGTTAATTGGCTGGGCAAATGCTTAAAAAAATAAAAAAATAAAAATATATTGTCCCTAGTGTGTGTAGGATAGTGTTAATGTGTGGGGATCGCTGGGCAGCGCGGACCCGGTGGGCCGAAGGGCCTGTTACCGCGCTGTATCTCTAAAATAAAATTTTTAAAAATACTGACAATTTATTGTATTATTAATTAGTGTAGATTTATTTGTCGCATTGTTGGATTAATGTGCTTGTAAAGTTGCAGCAAGTAAGAATTTCATTGTTCCTTTCCCTGTGTATAAGGCAATTAAATATTTTTTTCTCTCCTGCATAAACAGTATATCTTGCCTGCCTGTCTCTGCACCGACGGAATCCTGTTTTCAGAGCTATTGTCTTGGGGAGGAATATTAGCCGCGACAAAGGGGGAACTTCATCTTACCTTCAGAGAGTACAAGCAAGGTCATCAGTCTGACATCTTATCCAAAAGGCAGCTCCTCCAGCAACACAGCGCTGCTTCAGAATATCGGAGCAGATTGAAGTGCCAGAAGTCCAGAAGCAATGTCTGAACTCACAGCTTTGGAGGTAAAAAATCCCACCAAATGAGCAAAGTGAATCTCACGGAATTTGGCAGCTGGCTTTCAGCTTTGTCGTAGCCGCCAGGAAGCACAAAGTCAAACTGACCGCACACAAACTGCTGGGAGCGGAGCTGCTGAAAACCTCTGAAGCTGTTGCTCACTCGTCGAAACTCCATCGCAAACAGCCGCGGGAAGAGGCAGCTCAAGTTTCCAAAAAGCAACTTTTTGTTTCAAAGAAAAGATGTAGCAACGCAACAAAGACAAACGCAAAAGTATTGAGCACACTGGAAATCTGAAACAAAACAATATTGCTGGAAACGACCAGTGGTGCCAGTGAAAAGAGAAAAACAGTTAATATGTCATCAATGGCTGTTCTAATGGTGATGAACAATGCACTGGATGTGTGAGTTTCACTAATAACATCTACCATTTGAATATTAAGGACGGTGAATGCGGTCACAACCACCACTGCAAAGCAGGGGATAGATAGCATTGCTTGCAATCCTCAGTGCTCCCCTGGTCATGCATTTTTCCGTAGTCGACTTTTTACAGGCTGCAGTTGAAAAGATATAAGTGGAATCTTGCAGTAGTCAAGTCAAGTCAAGTCAATTTTATTTGTATAGCACATTTAAAAACAACCCACGTTGACCAAAGTGCTGCACATCAGTTCAGGTACTAAGAAACGGACGTACAATGGCACACAAACATAACAACACATACGTAAACAGTTCACAGCGCCCCCTCAGAGGGCCTCAAACGCCCTGTGGGGTATGGGAGCACACTAAAACCCCTGTCCCACTCAGGCAATTTTTTAGCCGACTGCAGGTGACTAGGTTGTCGCTACACGGTTGCCGGGGTGTCGCCTGTATGGTCGTGAATCGTCTCCAAAGAGTCGTAGTGACTTTCTGGTCGCCGCTGGATTTTCAGAATGTTGAACATTTTTCGGGGACAGTGGGTTTGACGCCAATGAGCATAGCTTGACGTCTCCTGACGTAGGTGCTGTCGTAGATTGTCGCCAGGTGACGTAGGTTGTCGCCGGTGCTGACTTCAGTGAATTCCATTGGCGACTACCTAGGTCAACCTACGTCAACTGGCGATAGGTAGGTCTTCAACAACAGTTCAACAGTTCAACAGAGCTTTATTTGTCATTCGGTACCAAGGTACCGAACGAAATTACATAGCAGTCATACACAAAAAAGAACACAAGACACATGACCCCAACACAAACGTCCATCACAGTGACTCCAAACACCCCCTCACTGTGATGGAGGCAACAAAACTTCCACTCTCTTCCCCACGCCCACGGACAGACAGCTCGTACCCGACCGACCCGCACAGTCCCCGCAAGGGGATGGAAGTCCCCGCGGCCGAGCCGCACCGGGCGCTGAAACATCCCGCGGCCGAGCCGGGCGACGGAAGGCCTTCCGCTGTTACTACTTAATTATCAAAGATGTTTCCTGGATTGCTTTTGAGGAGATCCAAGGAGGATCAGTGAGGAATTCCCAAATTTCGTTCCATTGATTTGGCTAATTTTCACCTTTGCTGCCCCCTTTCTCCTTGGATGGACCAGGTTACACAGTTGTGCAGAACAGATCCCTCCGGGTCTTTAGGCTGGATTTATGTTACTTTTAAATTCTGGCATGGCCTAGAGAGTCTTGGAATCGTACAGCAAGGAAAAAGCCCATCGAGTACTCACTTTCCCTGCCCCTCAATAGTCTTTCCTTCCCACTATCTCCCCCCAGATTCTATCACTCACCAGCATGCTAGTGGGTGGCACAGTAGTGTAGCAGTATAGCTGCCTCACAGCACCAGAGACCCGGGTTCGATCCTGACTGCTGAATTAAGCTAATTTTCAGCAGGCGCAGCACGGTGGCGCAGCGGTAGAGTTGCTGCATTACAGCGAATGCAGCGCCGGAGACTCAGGTTCGATCCTGACTACGGGCGCTGTCTGTACGGAGTTTGTACGTTCTCCCCGTGACCTGAGTGGGTTTTCTCCAGGATCTTCGGTTTCCTCCCACACTCCAAACACGTACAGGTATGTAGGTTAATTGACTGGGTAAATGTAAAAATTGTCCCTAGTGTGTGTAGGATAGTGTTAATGTGCGGGGATCGCTGGGTGGCACGGACTCGGTGGGCCGAAGGGCCTGTTTCCGTGCTGTATCTCTAAATCTAAATCTAAAATCTAAACTAGAGAGCATATGAGAAGAGAAAGGTTTACAAGGAACCAGAGGGCAGCTTTTTCACACAGAAGGTGGTGGGTATGTGGAACGAGCTGCGAGAGGAAGTGGTAACGATCGGCACAATTATAAGATTTTAAATGCACATGTATATGAAAGGGGATATGTTCCCAGTGGCAAGTGGGCAGGCAGGTGACAATAGTTCTGCTAGGCAACATGGCTGGCATGGACGAGATGTGTCATTACTTTACTTTGCTTTATAGATACAGTGTGAAAACAGGCCCTTCGGCCCACCAAGTCCGTGCGGACCAGCGGTCACCCCATACACTAACACTCTCCTACACCCTAGGGACAATTTACAATTTACACAAGCCGATGAACCTACAAACCTACACATCTTTGGAGTGTGGGCACCCAGCGAAAACCCTTGCAGTCACAGGGAGAACGTACAAACTCCACCCTGACAGCATTGTCAGAATTGAACCCAGGTCTCTGGCGCTGTGAGGCAGCAACTCTGCCGCTGCGCCACTGTTCCGCCCTGTGAAAGGGTCTTTTTCTGTCCTGTGTAGCTCGATGACTCTGATTTAATGTTCTTCTCTTATTGTTCTTGCTGGAGTACCCTGCCATAATTTTGTGATATGTCCAAACTGGTGAACAATGAAGCAGGACTAATATCAAGACATTTTTCATACATAGACAGAGAGTAGTGAGAACCACACATCCAAATAATTTAAGATACTGCTGAAGGGGTTTGATGTGAATAAATGAGTTATGATGGGCCTTTCATCCATCTTCACCTATACTTCACTTGTGACTTTGTGAGTTACTATCAGCACAACAGTGCAGTTTGCAAAGTCGACAAAGATTTTTGATGCATTATGGCATATTATGATGTGATAACAACATGTATATTAAAAATGTGTAGGAAGGAAAGTTCGAAATAAAAAGGTCTAAAGAGGGTAGAAGGCCATTCAGGGGAGTCCAAGAGGAGGGGGACTGGTGGAGACGGGAGAAGGGGTCATCACTACTTCGAAATAAAAAGGGTCTCGAGCAGAAACGTCACCCATTCCTTCTCTCCAGGGATGCTGCCTGGCCCATTGAGTTACTCCAGCTATTTGTGTCCATCTTTTGTATATTAAAAATGCTTGATGCTCTTTAAAATGAATGATTGTAAATGGGTTATAGATTACTTTGTTCAGCTGCACGGCAATGATTCATCTTGCCCCCAGGTAGGGTGGCACGGTGGCGCAGCGGTAGAGTTGCTGCCTTACAGCGAATGCAGCGCCGGAGACTCGGGTTCGATCCTGACTACGGGCACCGTCTGTACGGAGTTTGTACGTTCTCCCCGTGACCTG
Organism: Rhinoraja longicauda; assembly: GCF_053455715.1. Lineage (NCBI taxonomy): Eukaryota > Metazoa > Chordata > Chondrichthyes > Rajiformes > Arhynchobatidae > Rhinoraja > Rhinoraja longicauda. The sequence continues at coordinate 101,963,876 of NC_135954.1, forward strand.
CGTGGGTTTTTTCCGAGATCTTCGGTTTCCTCCCACACTCCAAAGACGTACAGGTATGTAGGTTAATTGACTGGGTAAATGTAAAAAATTGTCCCTAGTGTGTGTAGGATAGTGTTAATGTGCGGGGATCGCTGGGCGGCGCGGACTCGGTGGGCCGAAGGGACTGTTTCCACGCTGTATCTCTAAATCTAAATCTAAAATCTAATGCTATCATGCAAGAAAGGAGGCCGATGAGTGATCCAGGAATAACCAAAGTATTCTATTGATTCACACGGGGAATGTTCCCAATCGATACGGAACAAGGGGGTGTGGAAGAAAATCATTACCCGCAGTGGACTTGTGGAGAAGTCTGAAGTTATAAGTCATTTATGACAACTTCAGAGGTTTTACCCTTCCCACACACAAACACCACTTCTCTCTCCTTTTTCCACCTTTCCCGAATCAAACCTCCACCCATCCTTTGGACCAGAATATACGCAATATTAGCCTGGGAGAAGACAACATGTTCCACACCTACCTGTACAGTGCCCTCCATAATGTTTGGGACAAAGACCCATCATTTATTTATTTGCCTCTGTACTCCACAATTTGAGATTTGTAATAGAAAAAAAATCACATGTGGTTAAAGTGCATATTATCAGATTTTATTAAAGTCCATTTTTATAGATTTTGGTTTCACCATGTAGAAATTACAGCAGTGTTTATACATAGTCCCCCCCCCCCATTTCAGGGCACCATAATGTTTGGGACACAGCAAGATCATGTAAATGAAAGTAGTCATGTTTAGTATTTTGTTGCATTTCCTTTGCATGCGATGACTGCTTTGAAGTCTGCGATTCATGGACATCACCAGTTGCAGGATATCTTCTCTGGTGATGCTCTGTCAGGCCTGTATTGCAGCCATCTTTAGCTAGTCCCCTTCAGTTTTCTCTTCAGCATATAAAAGGCATGCTCAATTGGGTTCAGATCGGTGATTGACTTGGCCACTCAAGAATTTACCATTTTTTAGCTTTGAAAAACCCCTATGGTGCTTTAGCAGTATGTTTGGGATCATTGTCTTGCTGTAGAATGAAGTGCCATTAATGAGTTTTGAGGCATTTGTTTGAACTTGAGCAGATAGGATGTGTCTATACACTTCAGAATTCATTATGCTACTACCTTCAGCAGTTGTATCATCAATGAAGATAAGTGAGCCAGTACCTTCAGCAGCCATATATGCCCAGGCCATAACACCCCCACCACCGTGTTTCACAGATGAGACGGTATGCTTTGGATCTTGGGCAGTTCCTTCTCTTTTCCATACTTTGCTCTTGCCATCACTCTGATATGTTAATCTTCGTCTCATCTGTCCACAAGACCCTTTTCCAGAACTGCGGTTGCTCTTTTAAGTACTTCTTGGCAAACTGTAACCTGGCCATCCTATTTTTGCGGCTAACCAGTGGTTTGCATCTTGCAGTGTAGCCTCTGAATTTCTGTTCATGAATTCTTCTGCGGACAGTGGTCAATGACAAATCCACACCTGACTCCTGAAGAGTGTTTCTGATCTGTCGGACAGGTGTTTGTGGATTTTTCTTTATTTTTGAGAGAATTCTTCTATCATCAGCTGTGGAGGTCTTCCTTGGCCTGCCAGTTCCTTTGTGATTAGTAAGCTCACCAGTGCTCTCTTTCTTCTTAATGTTGCTCCAAACAGTTGATTTTGGTAAGCCTTAGGTTTGGCTGATGTCTCTAACAGTTTTATACTTGTTTATCAGTCTCATAATGGCTTCTTTGGCTTTCATTGGCACAATTTTGGTCCTCATGTTGATAAACAGCAATAAAAGTTTCCAAAGGTGATGGAAAGACTGGAGGAAAGACTGGGTGCTGAGAGCTCTCTTATACCTGCGTGAAGGAGGTAATTAAACACACCTGAGCAATTACAAACACCTGTGAAGCCATGTGTCCCAAGCATTATGGTGCCCTGAAATGGGGGGACTATGTATAAACACAGTTGTAATTTCTACATGGTGAAACCAAAATGTATAAAAATGGCCTTTTATTAAAATCTGACGATGTGCACTTTGACCACATGTGATTTTTTCTATTACAAATCTCAAATTGTGGAGTACAGAGGCAAATAAATAAATGATGGGTCTATGTCCCAAATATTTCTGGAGGGCATTGTAGTTCTACCACAGTTTTTTTTGCACTCAGTTTTGCCTGAGGCTAGGCTGAAGAACTTCTGTGCTTCAAGAACATCCAGTGAATCGAATTTGTCATATCAATTTATACCACGCATCATAGCCACAAAAAGCTGGAGTAACTTCTCTACCTTTGTTAGAGAGTTAGATTTAGCTCTTAGGGGTAAAGGAATCAAGGGATATGGGGATAAAGAAGGAAGGGGGTACTGATTCTGGATGATCTGCCATGATCATATTGAATGGTGGTGTTGGCCCGAAGGGTCGAATGACTCACACCTGCACCTATTTATCTTGTTTCTATGTTTGTAACCTTGCATCCCTTCTCTCTCCATCCCTCCTCCATTGTACTTGTTTCTCTGTCGTCCTGGTGAGATTCATTGTCTCTAACTTGTTTTCACCTAGCCCACAGCTAACAATGGCCTGTTACCTTTATCATCCTTACTTTTTTGCGTATCTTTCATTCATTTGTTCCATATCTCTATATCACCTTCTATATCTCTTGTTTCCCTTGCCCCTGACTCACAGTCTGAAGAAGGTTCTTGACCCAAAACGTCACCTATTCCTTTACTCCAGGGATGCTGTCTGACCCGTTGACTTACTCCAGCTTTTTGTTTCTATCTTCGGTTTAAACCAGCATCTGCAGTTCCTTCCTACACATTCTGTACACCACAGGTCACTTGTCGTGAAGGTGGTAAAATATTGTTGTAGATAGACACAAAATGCAGGAGTAACTCAGTGGGTCAGGCAGTATCTCTGGAGGAAAGGAAACCCTTGCATTCCCTCTCTGTTCCACCCCCACACTGGTAGTCTTGCTAGTTTCACTGTTTGTATTCCTTCGTTATCACCTCTTCCACAGCCAACAATGAACCATTGTGGGCGCCACCTTTCCTGGGTCATCGCTGCCGGCTCTGCTTCGTTCTGTACCTTTTCACACATCTAGTTTTCCTCTCCCCTGACTCCCCAGTCTGAAGAAGGGTCTCGACCCAAAACATCGCCTATTTCTTTTCTCAATGTTCGGTGTAAACTAGCCTCTACAGTTCCTACCTGCACAAGATAGTGTTGTATATTCACAAAATGCTGGAGTAACTCAGCAGGTCAGGCAGCATCTCGGGAGAGAAGGAATGGGTGACGTTTCGGGTCGAGACCCTTCTTCAGACTGATGTCGGGGGTGGGACAAAGGAAGGATATAGGTGGAGACAGGAAGATAGAGGGAGATCTGGGAAGGAGGAGGGGAAGGGAGGGACAGAGGAGCTATCTGAAGTTGGAGAAGTCGACGTTCATACCACCGGGCCGCAAACTGCCCAGGCGAAATATGAGGTGCTGCTCCTCCAATTTCCGGCGGGCCTCACTATGGCACTGGAGGAGGCCCATGACAAAGAGGTCAGACTGGGAATGGGAGGGGGAGTTAAAGTGCTGGGCCACCGGGAGATCAGTTGCGTTAATGTGGACCGAGCGCAGGTGTTCAGCGAAGCGATCGCCAAGCCTGCGCTTGGTTTCGCCGATATAGATAAGTTGACAATGCGGACCGAGCGCAGGTGTTCAGCGTGTTCGCCGAAACGTCACCCATTCCTTCTCTCCCGAGATGCTGCCTGACCTGCTGAGTTACTCCAGCATTTTGTGAATAAATCGATTTGTACCAGCATCTGCAGTTATTTTCTTATATATAGTGTTGTATATGGTGAAGTAGGAGTTTTATGTGAGTAAATGGGTTATGATGGTTAAATTCATTTAAATTCATTTATTTATCATCACACAGCCTGGTGTTATCATTTTGGTTCAATAATTTAACACTGCTACCAGCTAGGTAATAAGAAATGCTTAGTAATATCGGTTCACAAAATGCTGGAGTAACTCAGCAGGTCAGGCAGCATCTCGGGAGAGAAGGAATGGGTGACATTTCGGGTCGAGACGTTCAGTCTGAAGAAGGGTCTCGACCCGAAACGTCACCATTCCTTCTCTCCCGAGATGCTGCCTGACCTGCTGAGTTACTCCAGCATTTTGTGAATAAATACCTTCGATTTGTACCAGCATCTGCAGTTATTTTCTTATACTACTTAGTAATATCGGTTTATGTGTTCTACAGCACAAATATTTCGTCATCTTACACAATAAAAGGACGTTCCTCAGAATAAAAGGATGTTCCTTTCGCAAGGAGATGGGGAGGAATTTCTTTAGTCAGAGGGTAGTGAATCTGTGGAATTCTTTGCCACAGAAGGCTGTGGGGGCCAAGTCAATTAATATTGTTAAGACAGAGGTAGATAGATTCTTGATTAGTATGGGTTATGGGGAGAAGGCAGGAGAATGGGGTTAAAAAGGAAAGATAGATCAGCCATGATTGAATGTCAAAGTAGAATTGATGGGCTGAATGGCCTAATTCTTCTCCTATATCTTATGAACAATATCAAGCAAAATAGAGAAGAATTAAATTCCTATTCATTAGCATTGGTTAAATGATATAGATATCCAGATAATACAATTGTTGAGTTCTTTATGTAACTGCTATATGGCATGCTATTTATTCCCTTGGACAAGGAGATTTGAGGCAACTCGACTTTATTGTGGCAGTTGACTCTCTAAACTAAACCAAAGGAGTTATACAGAACATTTGTAAGTTAACTAGCTATTTTTCAGTTACCATAATAACTATTATGGATAGGACAGGGATGTGGACCAAGCCAAGGCATGTGGGACTAGTGTAGCTGGGACATTGTTGGCAAGTTGGGCCGAAGGGCCTGTTTCCACACTGTATCACTCTATGACTCTATAACTACATGAGATAACTACTTAGTGGTTAACACTCCATTATCTTTAACCTAAGAGTTACATTTGACAGCTGGTATAGGCATACCACAAGAGGCAGTATTTACACCGAAGTTCACTACATTACATTCGCAAGAAGAAGCCAATGTGTAATATAATCAAATGAGATCCAGCAACGACACTGTGAAGTCAAGGGTCTGGAGACTGTGCATCCCCACTACTGCAACCTGTCGTCATTCTTGCCCGGGTCAGCTAGAATGGAGCAGTCCAGAGGAAAGATAGACTCAAAAGGCTGGAGTAACTCAGCGGGACAGGCAGCATCTCTGGAGAGAAGGAATGGGTGACGTTTCAAGTCGAGACCCTCTTGAGCCCAGAGGAAAGGTCTTGAGTCAAAACGTCTTCTGTCGAATTTCCCTCTGCAGATGCTGCCTGACCCGCGGAGTTCATCCAGCAGCTTGATTTTTGCTGAAGGATTGCAGCATCTGCAGACTCTTGTGCCACCCGTCCCAGCAGAGCCAGCCTGAGAGCCCGAATGTTTATTTCCACTGTTCCAGTGATCCATTATCCTATTGGCAGCACCTTCCAACCCCATGACTCCTACCAGCCTGCAGCGCAATGGTAGCAAAAACATGGGAACACCAGAAGTGGCTCTCCCAGCCATACACCATTTAGACTTCCAGAACCAGGGGCCACAGTTTAAGAATAAGGGGTAGGCCATTTAGAACGGAGATGAGGAAAAACCTTTTCACCCAGAGAGTTGTAAATCAGTGGAATTCTCTGCCTCAGAAGGCAGTGGAGGCCAATTCTCTGGATGCTTTCAAGAGAGAGTTAGATAGAGCTTTTAATAATAGAGGAGTCAGGGGGTATGGGGCGAAGGCAGGAACGGGGTACTGATTGTGGATGATCAGCCATGATCACTTTGAATGGCGGTGCTGGCTCGAAGGGCCGAATGGCCTCCTCCTGCACCTATTGTCTATTGTCTATTGACTTAGAAAAACATCGCCATTCCTTCCTGGAACTCTCTCCCCGACAGCATTGTTGGTGCATTCAAACCTCAAGCACTGCGAGTGTCCAAGAACGCAGCCCATCAGCACCTTCTCATGGGCAACGAGGGATGGGCAATTAAATGCTTGCTTTGCATGCAAAGTCCACATCCCTTCGATGTAAGTATACAAATAAAGGAGGGAGAGGAATCTCACTTGACCTCCTTCCACCATTTATAAAACTAAAGAGACCGCACCTGGAATACTGTGTGCAGTTTTGGTCTCCAAATTTGAGGAAGGATATTCTTGCTATTGAGGGCGTGCAGCGTAGGTTTACTAGGTTAATTCCCGGAATGGCGGGACTATCATATGTTGAAAGACTGGAGCGACTAGGCTTGTGTACATTGGAATTTAGAAGGATGAGAGGAGATCTTATCGAAACGTATAAGATTATTAAGGGGTTGGACACGTTAGAGGCAGGAAACATGTTCCCAATGTTGGGGGATTCCAGAACAAGGGGCCACAGTTTAAGAATAAGGGGTAGGCCATTTAGAACTGAGATGAGGAAAAACTTTTTCAGTCAGAGAGTTGCGAATCTGTGGAATTCTCTGCCTCAGAAGGAAGTGGAGGCCAATTCTCTGAATGCATTCAAGAGAGAGCTGGATAGAGCTCTTAAGGATAGCGGAGTCAGGGGGTATGGGGAGAAGGCAGGAACGGGGTACTAATTGAGAATGATCAGCCATGATCACATTGAATGGTGGTGCTGGCTTGAAGGGCCGAATGGCCTCCTCCTGCACCTATTGTCTATTGTCTATTGTCTATAAAGCCATCACCTATATTTCACAAGGAGGTTTAGTTTAGTTTAGTTTAGTTTAGTTTAGTTTAGTTTAGTTTAGTTTAGTTTAGTTTAGTTTAGTTTAGTTTAGTTTAGTTTAGTTTAGTTTAGTTTAGTTTAGTTTAGTTTAGTTTAGTTTAGAGATACAGCACACAAAACAGGCCCTTCGGCCCACCAATTCCATGCTGACCAGCACTCTAACACTATCCTACTAAGTCTCAAGGAGCTGCAGTGAGAAGGATGGATGGGAGGGGACTGTACAGGTAACTGTAGATCCCCAACCAACACACACAGGCAGCAGGGAAGGCAAGGATGTTGGTGGAGTGAGGGAAAGTGAAACAGTGGGGTGTTTGAAGGGCTCAGGGCTGGGCTCTTCTCAGTTTTCTCGCAATTTTAACCTGATTTGAACTGGTTTCGCAACCTTCAATGTTAAAGCAAAACATAACAAGGTACCCTATCGTGAAATGGAGACGCGCAACCAGCCTGTGCATCCTGTGGTAAATTTTAAAACTCTGTGTGAACAAATTCAGTGAGCCTTCACAGTGGTGTAGCAATGCTGGTTTGACCTGAATTACAGATTGTTCTGTGATTAGAGAGCCTCAATACTCCTTGGAACTAGGGTTCAAACTACACAAAATCAGAACGAGCAGGAACAAAGCAGACATTTACCCCTTGGGGCTTGGAGTCTGCCACAGATTTAAATTGCAACATGCCTTCCAATTATTGTTAAGCTTATCGCCCCCCCCGCTCTTGACAAATTATACAGCGAATGTCAAACAACAATTGTGACTTGATTAAACCACATCACCTATGAAATTCTCACTGGCAGTGAGAAAACTTGCTTTAAAAACATTTTCATTGCCCTGCCAGAGCTGGCGGGGAGCAGTATATCACAAGGTATATTTATTTAACAGAACATATTTATGCAATGTGTAATACATTTATAGAAACATAGAAACATAGAAAATAGGTGCAGAAGTAGGCCATTCAGCCCTTCGAGCCTGCACCGCCATCCAATATGATCATGGCTGATCATCCAACTCAGCATCCCGTACCTGCCTTCTCTCCATACCCCCTGATCCCTTTAGCCACAAGGGCCACATCTAACTCCCTCTTAAATATAGCCAATGAACTGGCCTCAACTACCTTCTCTGGCAGAGAATTCCACAGATTCACCACTCTCTGTGTAACAAAAAAACGTTCTCATCTCGGTCCTAAAAGAATCCCCCCTTATCCTTAAACTGTGACCCCTTGTTCTGGACTTCCCCAACATCGGGAACAATCTTCCTGCATCTCGCCTGTCCAACCCCTTAAGAATTTTGTAAGCTTCTATAAGATCCCCCCTCAATCTTCTAAATTCCACCATAAATGATGGCCATCAAGCCGTCCACAGTGCACAGTTACGTGATAAAGGGAATAACGTGAATGACGTTTAGTGATGTGGATAATGTGTAGGTGTGGTGTGGTGTGGTGTGTTTGGCACCAACTCACAATGTACAGGACCTGCTGGAGGTGTACACCCATTGAAAATGGCCCTTCTTTTAGTTTAACCATACTATAAAAGATTGGGGGAGTCCAGAACAAGAGGCCACAGTTTAAGAATAATTGGTAGGCCATTTAGAACTGAGATGAGGAAAAACTTTTTCAGTCAGAGAGATGTGAATCTGTGGAATTCTCTGCCTCAGAAGGCAATGGAGGCCAATTCTCTCTATGCATTCAAGAGATAACGGAAACCAGGTTAAACGTAAGAAGCAACATCAGTGGGAACAGCTCAGATCCTTGCTATTTGAAGAAGTCTATTTTCAGCAACATCTAACAGGGCCACCACTTCTGTCTGAATGTGTATCAGTGCTTTAACGTGGTGACTGAACAGGAGATTCCACATCATGATGGACCAACAAACCAGGATCCACAATGAAGCAAGAAATGTAAAATAAAAAAATGGCTGGAAATTCTCAGCAATCTGGGTAGCTTCTGTGTAGAGGGCTCCCGATGAAAGGTTATAGACCTGAAATGTTCATTCAGTTTCTCTCTCCATACATGTCACCTGCTGTGTATTTGCAGCATTTTATTTTCATTTTTACTAAGTTTAGGACTATCTTAGGACTACTGAGAATTATATTCTGCACTCTGTATCTCCCACTTTGCTCTTCCTTGATTTTGGCTTAATTGTATTTATCTATAATGTCATCTGATTTGATTAGACAGCACGCAGAACAAAGCTTTTCCACTGTACCTCGGTTCTCGTGACAATAATAAACTTAAACCTAAATCTAAACCTGAACCGAATCTAGATTGATAGATGGTTCTGCTATTTTCACTGCAATTGATCTAACAATTAGCTTCATCCGTGAAATGTTTGGTTCTTATCAATTTCGGATGGAAAAAAAGGAATGACATTCCTGATAGTTGCCTGTAGATAGAATAATGTAGCTGTTGGCCAATGTTATTCAACTTCAATTGGTACAAACACACAAATTAGAAACAGGAATAGGCCACTTAGCCCTTCTGCCGTTCAATAAGATCATGCCTGGTCTGATGATCATCTCAACTCTGCACCCATGGTAAGCCTTCACTTCCTTGCTTATCAAACTTTCATCTAACTCTGCCCGTAAAAAACGGAAAGTTTTTGCTTCCAACACTCTTTGAGGAAGAGAATCCCAAAGACTCAGGGACCACTCAGTGAAAAAATAATATCCTCAGTTTTGCCTTAGAAACATAGAACATAGAAAATAGGTGCAGGAGGAGGCCATTCGGCCCTTCGAGCCATTCATTGTGATTATGGCCTGAAATGAGTGACCCCCTATTTTTAAATAATGACCCTAATTTCTAATTTCTCTCCACATCTACCACAAATAAAGTTGTATTTCAGTCAGGTTTCATCTCATCTGAACTCCAGTGGATATAAACTTGCCTGGTCCTGCATTTCCTCCTAATTCAACCTATCCATTTCAAGTATTAGTCTAGTTAACACTCTTTGTACCTCGTCCCATGGTTTGAAATCGTTTCTTAACTAAGAAAACCAATACTGTATACAATGCACCAGATGTATTTTCTCCAGTAACCTGTCAATGACACAAAGGGTTTCTACTTTTTAATTGAATTCCCCAATGTTACTTATTGAATAACAATCCAATATTGAATTGATAGTCAATAAATAACAATTTATTAAATGTTATAATACAATAAATTATAACATTCAAACAGTTTCCTTAATTACTTGCAATATCGGCATATTTTTGCAAATTACACGTTAATTACCAGGCTGTATTGTATCTCAGAACTTTGTCGTTTGTCACCATTTAGGTGTGTTTGTTTTTTCATATTTCTTGCCAAAACAGACACTTTTCCGAAGACGCAAAAAGCTAGAGTAACTCAGCGGGTCAGACAGCATCTCTGCAGAAAAGGAATAGGTGATGTTTCGGGTCGAGACCCTCCTACATGGTCCTCCGATCTTTCAGATCTTTCAGTTAACCCATCCAAATCCCTTTCTAACAAGCTGCATGGCTTCTTCACAACTTATTCTCCTATCTAACTTTGTGGCATCAGCAGGGTTTAGCAAAGATACCTTTGGTGCCTTAATATTGAAACCAAAAAATGGCCCATTAACTCATTTTATGTTATATAATATATAATATAAGAAAATAACTGCAGATGCTGGTACAAATCGAAGGTATTTATTCACAAAATGCTGGAGTAACTCAGCAGGTCAGGCAGCATCTCAGGAGAGAAGGAATGGGTGATGTTTTGGGTCGCGACCCTTCTTCAGACTGATGTCAGGAGGTGGGACAAAGGAAGGATATAGGTGGAGACAGGAAGATAGAGGGAGATCTGGGAAGGAGGAGGGGAAGAGAGGGACAGAGGAACTATCTAAAGTTGGAGAAGTCATTTTATGTTTCCTGTTCAGCACCCAATTTAAGGGCCTCGTCCCGAAACATCAATCGAATGTCTTCTCTCCGGAGATGCTGGCTCGTCCACTGACTAACTCCAACTTTTTGTGTCTATCTTTCTATGAATGTAAATATGTTACCGATAAATACTTGGAGTTGTAACTTCTGCAATGCATTTTGATATGACATCTTATCAGATGCTTTCCAGAACTCTAATGCAGTATATTCACTGCCTCCTCTTTATCCATGGCACGTAACACCTTCAAAGAACACCGACAAATTGATCAAATATAGTTTTCTTATCACAAAACCAGGTTGGCTTTGCCTGATTGCCTTGATTTTCATTTCTAAATGTCCTGTCATAACATCTTTAAAATAGCTTTTAACTTGTTCCCTGTGACAGATGGAAAGCTAACTGATTTGCAGTTTCCTACTTTTTAAAAAAACCTTTTTCTCTCTCTTTTTCTTGTAAAAGAAGAGGTATATTTGGTGTTTCTGATCGAATAGAATGTTTTCAAAATCTAGAGAATCTTGGAAAACTAAAACCAACCATTGTACCCGCTACTTATTTAAGACCTTGAGAAGATGTCTACCATGGTCTCAGAAATGGCACCAGTGGTGGAGAAGTATGGGGCAAATTGATCAGGTATCTTTTTCATCTTTTGGGAAGGAACTGCAGATGTGGCTTAAAGCAAAAATAGACACCAAAGGCTGGATTAACTCAGCGGTCACACAGCATCTCTGGAGAAAACGGATACGTGACGTTTTGGGGTCGAGACCCTTCTTCAGACATCTCAACCCGAAACGTCACCTATTCCATTTCTCCAGAGACGCTGTCTGACCCGCTGAGTTACTCCAGCTTTTTGTGTCATCTTTTTCTTTCCAGCTTTGCTACGCTTATTGCATTTTTTAAACTCTTCTTTTTCTCCTGGCTGTCACTCTTGCCATTAAAAGATACCTTGTGAGACCAATGAGTGACCCGTAGAGTCCAGCACAAATGGGGCCGGATTAACATAGTAGAAAAAGTAGCATTTGCTATGGGCCCTGCGCTTTCGCGGGCCCTGCGCTGTGTTACGCTCGCCGCTTCCTAACCGCCGCGGTTAGAATGTGTTGCCAACGCTGGAGTTAGAATGTGTTGCCAACGCTGGGGTTAGAATGTGTTGGCAACGCTGGGGTTAGAATGTGTTGGCAACGCTGGGGTTAGAATGTTGGCAACGGGGCGGCATGGACCAATGGGCAGCCGGTGCGTCACCGCCCAACCATCAACCCCGAGACACAGACCCTCACCACCCCTCCCCCTCCACCAGGGGTGCAGTGCTGCCAGAGCTCACCGGAGCACCGCTCCGGCAATAGATTAATCCAGCCCTGGGCAGGGAATTAACTGGTGGGATGGACGCATGGGTGGTTCAGGGGTGGCGGGTCCGCTCACCATTTACTGTTGGGCGATAAAGTGTGATTTATTGTCTGCCGTTTACATTAGGCTTATGTGTGCTCCAAACTCTAGCTTCCCAGTCTTAACCCCAAAGCTTTACACTTTACTTTAGAGATAGAGCGGGGAAACAGACCGAAATCTGCGCCAACCAGCGATCGCCCAGTACGCTAACACTATCCTACGTACTAGGGACAATTTTACTGAAGCCAACTAACCTACAAACCTGTATGTCTTGGGAGCGTAGGAGGAAACTGGAGCACCTGGAGAAAGCCCACGTGGTCACGGGGAGAACGTATAAAACTCCGTATCGCCAGCATCCCTAGTTAGGATAGAACCTGGGTCTCTGGCGCTGTGTGGCAACAACTCTACTGCTGCCTACTCTACCTTTCTTCACCTGCTCGTTCTCCACTTCGAGTGAAGAATGTCAGGAAATCGCAAGCATCAGCGGAGAAGTGGCAAAACCTTCAATCTATTCCTCTGTCCGCCTTCTAATCTCTTCTTGTGATAGGGCTCACAATGTTGCATCTCCTCTGGGCTTCAGAGATTGGAAATGCCAAAGGCATGTTCAATCCAAAGAATTCAGGGATTAGTACCAGCTAAGATATATTACCTTTTTTCAACTTCACTAAGTCTTTGGGTCCATCGACTGGGAAGGACTGTAGAGCGCTCCCCTCAAATTTGTCTGCCACCTACAATTTATCTCCATTCAATGGAGGCTGTGAAGCAAATCAATACGTCTGTAGAAGAGGCAGATGATTGGCATGGTGGCGCAGCCGTGGAGCTACTGTCCTACAGCGCCAGAGACTTGGGTTCAATCCCGACTATGGGTGCTGTCTGCACGGAGTTTGTACGTTCTCCCTGTGACCTGCGTGGGTTTCCTCCGAGATCTTTGGTTTCCTCCCATGCTCCAAAGACGTACAGGTTTGTAGGTCAATTGGATTGGCATAGATGTGTAAATGTAAAACTGTCCCCAGTATGTGTAGGGTACTGCTAGAGTGTGGGGATCGTTGATCGGTGTGGACTCGGTGGGCCGATGGGCCTGTTTGCGGGCTGAATCACTAAACTAAACTAATCTAAACTAAGAGACAATCTCATTCGGGACCAGTGTCAAACAAGGCTCCACCCCTGCCTTGACACTTTATTTAAACTTTCCAATTATGAATGAGCAACCCAGTTTAGAAACTCCACGCTAATTTAAATGGCATGGAGGGACTGAAATCATCCTCTTAGTCAGACCACATGCCATTAATGTTATTATGGAGTTATTAACTTCATCGAGTGAAACACTCTTTCACAAAAGGCTCCAACCTCCACAAAATTGCACTTCAATGCAATGAAATGCAAATTGTATACAAGCCACTCTATAAAATACTTTTCTAGCCTTCTTTCTGCAATCATTCTGAAGAAGGGTCCCGACCTGAAACATCACCGATCCATGTTCTCTCGGGATGCTGCCTGACCTGCTGAGTTACTCCAGCATTTTGTGCCTGTCCCTATAAAATACCTCTCCTGCAGACTGGTTCACACGTGACTTTCCACAAACTGGACATTCATGGTCTCACCTCATGGCAACTTGTTTATGGGTGAGAAGCTCCATCACTGGATATTGTGCGACCTTTCCAGAGTGGCACGGTGGCGCCACAGTGGTAGAGTTTCTGCCTTACAGCGGCAGAGGTCCGGGTTCGACCCTGACAATGGGAGCTGTCTGTACGGAGTTTGCACATTCTCCCTGTGACCACGTCGGTTTTCTCCAGATGCTCGCTCCAAAGACGTACAGGTTGGTAGATTAATTGGCTTCGGTTAAAAATTGTCCCCAGTGTGTGGGATAGTGCTAGTGTACGAATGATCGCTAGTCAGCTGGTCTTGTTGGGCCAGAGGGCCTGTATCTGTGCTTTATCTCTAAAGTCTAAAGTAAAGTCTGATATCACATCACTGATTTTATTAGTGCGGCAAAAAATATGAATCTGGAAATTATCGGCTGTGAAGTGCTGGGAGATTAAAGTGACTTTCAGATGCTGCTGTTCCATATTGGCCAGAATCTGCACCAGTACCTGTATCTGAACATTACAGTTCCTATTGTTTGCTGCCAATGCTTGCTATCAAAGAAAGCTGCAATTTTCTAGTACTTCCAAAACCCGCAGGAGTAAGCTTATAATAATGCTCGTGACATTTGAAATGCAAGAATGTAAACATCTATTCAACGGACGAGGAAGGTCACTGGTAAGGCATTGCATCTTGACATTAAATTTGTAATAAATGGACACTGTGTTATGCATCCAAGCTTTCAGATATGAACGATCCTATGACATCATATAAAAAAGGTTTGCAATGTGAATTAATTCAGTGAACTGAACTAAATCATGAACAATTGTTCATAATTTTCAGACTTTTGCACTTGGTGGCTTCATTACACTTAAATTCTTTTGCAGAATGACTAGCAATTATTGGACTAATATTATGATAGCAGCCGTCTTTAAATGCCCCTGATGCATTGTAAATGTTTCTTTAATCCCATTTTGAAAAAAAAATGTTGCTCTTGTGAATAAAGCTGATTTTATTATCTGTGTAACCCATTTGCAATTTTCTTTATTACAGATTTGCTCAACAGTTTCAAAAGCGTCTTCCTCTGAGTCCAGCATTATTACTTGCTCCAGTAACTTGTCCATCTCCACAAAAGGCAAAATAGTTTTAGGATTTGACTGTCCTTTGACTACCAAAGTGCACTGTCCACAGTTAACCTAGGGGATTTCCAGGACCGTTGGGCACCGCGGCAGATGGAATGTATCCTTAACAAGGACTGTGAAATCTATATACTAAAACTCTCATTTGTTTGTTTGTTTGTTCCTGAACTACAGTCAAAACGGTACACGACAGCGCGACAATTTTAGTCCCACCTTACTCACCGTCATCCCTTTGGTGCTAATGGAAAAAGTTTCGTTGAAATCGGTGTTATAGTTTTTAAGTTATTCACATTTTAAAATGTAAATCTTTCTCCCAGGGAAGGAGGGGGGAGGTGGAGGGAAGGGGGGAGGAGGGAGGATAAGGGGGATTGAGGGGGATGGAGTGGGGGAAGGGGAATGGAGGGAGGGGGAGGGAGGGGAGGGTGGGAGGATGGGAGAGGGGGAGGGGGAGGGAGGGGGAGGGAGTGGAGGAGAGGGTGCTGCACCGATGCAGGAGAGGTTTGGGCCCAACTGGTCCACTTGGTCTAGTAGTTATTTAATATTCTGTATTTAAGAATATTTGTTTTACTTTGTATTATGGTGGTGGGTTTGTTTTATTGTTTTGTATTGTAACATATCATTTTTGTAAATAATTAATTACAATTATTTTTGGGTAAAAAAAATATAGACATACCTATCATTTTAAACTCCTAAAAGGCGAGTTTCTTAGGACATTACAACAAGCTGAATTACGTGGATGTTTGAAATCTGAGGAAAAAGCACTGGTTGCTTTTGGTCACAAAGTCAGGCACGGTAGCGCAGCGGTAGAGTTGCTGCTTTACAGCGAATGCAGCGCCGGAGACTCAGGTTCGATCCTGACTACGGGTGCTGCACTGTAAGGAGTTTGTACGTTCTCCCCGTGACCTGCGTGGGTTTTCTCCGAGATCTTCGGTTTCCTCCCACACTCCAAAGACGTACAGGTATGTAGGTTAATTGGCTGGGTAAATGTAAAAATTGGCCCTAGTGGGTGTAGGATAGTGTTAATGTACGGGGATCGCTGGGCGGCACGGACTTGGAGGGCCGAATAGGCCTGTTTCCGGCAGTATAGATATGATATGATATGATAAACAAAGGATGAGCTTTCACATCGCAAGAAATTAAATGGTTACAGATTTGAAAAACAATAATTAGAGGGGGCAGAGATATTTGGAGAGGTGAGATCTTCAGATGGTGAGGTCTTCAGATGCTGAGATCTTCAGATGCTGAGATCTTCAGGTGGTGAGATTTTCAGATGCTGAGATCTTCAGATGGCCCATTGAAGCTTTTTTGGATTGTGAAGGGTCTCTGACAAAACATGGCAACTCCGCATCCAAACACATCATCCTCCGACATTTCCGTTACCTCCAACTTGATCCCACCACGAGTCATACCTTCCCATCTCCATCTCTTTCCGCTTTCTGCAGAGACCGTTCCCTCTGCAACTCCTTGGTTCATTCATCCATTCCCACCCAAACCACCCCCTTCCCAGGTACTCCCCCCCCCTCTGCAAATGCAGGGGATGCAACACCTCCCCTTGTACCTCCTCCCTCGACTCCATCCAGGGACCCTGACGGTCCATCCAGGTGAGACAGAGGCTCAGAAGCACCTCCTCTAACCATCTACTGCACCCAGTTCCTGATGTGGGCTACTGTACACTGGCGAGACAAAGCATAGTGGTCATTTTGCTGAACACTTACGCTCGGTCCGCCAAGGCCTACTGGATCTCTTGGTTGCTCCCACTTTAAATCTCCTTCCCATTCCCACACTAACCTATCTGTCCTGGGCCTACTTTGTTGCAAGAGTGAGACCACGTGCAAAATGGAGGAACAGCACATTATATTTCGCCTTGGAAGCTTACAACACAGCGGTATGAACATTGAATCTTCTAAGTTTAGGCAAATTCTACATACACCTCCCTCCCCTTCCCCTCCCTCTTTCCCTTCCCCTCTTCCCTCCATTAAATTTTGGATAACCTGTTCCACAGTCCGCAATGGTGTATCCCTCTTGGGATCACACCGTCTCTAGCCAACAATTGGCCTATCAGGGAACCTCCTTGCCTGAGATCATCTGTCGCTGGCCCCGATTTGTACTGTTTTTTCTTCTCACTTCCAAAGGGAGAGGTCAATACTCATCCTGCTGGGGTATAAGGTGCCCAAACGAACTATGAGGTGCTGTTCCTCTAATTTGCGCTGGGCCTCACTCTGACAGTGGAGGAGGCCAGGACAGAAAGGTCAGTGTGGGAAGGGGAGTTAATGTGTTTAACAACCGGAGATCACGTAGGCCTCGGTGGACTGAGCGGAGTGTTCAGCGAGACAATCACCAAGCCTGCGCTTGGTCTCGCCAAGATGTAGGAGTCTGAAGAAGGGTCTCAACCCGAAACGTCACCCATTCCTTCTCTCCAGAGATGCCGCCTGTCCCGCTGAGTTACTCCAGCTTTTTGTGTCTATCATCGGTGTAAACCAGCGTCAACAGTTCCTTCCTACATAAAGGCTGAAGGGATCTAGCTTCATGGTTTAAGTCAGTGCATGACAGTTAGGTTATGTCATTTAAGTTGTTCATTTAACATATGCGCCAAAGTAAAAAAGTCGATCTTGGATATCGCCAAAACAGAAAACAAAAATTTAGCAGTGCATCAAAGATCGCTAAAGAAGTCATCATACAATGATTTACATTGCAGGAAAATATGTTATTCACTCTGAATCTTTGCCCAATTCAGCTTTCAATGTTTTGGGTGTACATCTTTGACAGTGTGAACTAAATTTAAGCAGGCTGATCAGAAAAACCCATGTTTTGGCCTTCAAAGTTTGGGATTAGTCAGGGGCTGGTGAAATCATGGAGCTTTCAGCTCAGTAATTCTAAAATGCTGGAGAAAAAAAAAAGAAATTGGAATGGGAGCCGGCAGTGGAATGAATCTTAATATCGGTATGTTGAAGATGTACAGAGGAGAGGGTGCTCCCAGAATTGTAGATCTAGAGCTGGCACGAGTAAGAACAGAAATGTCGGAGGATGACTGACTGTTGAAATACAGCGAGGCAAAAGGAACAGTTGCAGAGGGATCGCCAGTCAGTTAATAAATAGTTCACAATAGTGAAGGGTTCAAAGCAGGAAGATTGGACCCCAAAGGAAAGTCAGTACTACTCTTTTACAGCAAGCCGCCGACATTTAGCCTGAAATATTAATATTTCAACAATACTAAAGGCAAGAATACTTTTAAAATCGCACAAAAAACTTCACTGTGTAAAGAAAAAGCTTCCACCAGCCCTCAGCCTATTTATATTTCAGCACCGCCTGCAGGTATCCCTGGGGGTTGCAGGTCCATGGTATAGATGAGCTGGTGAATTGATGCTGTTCGTTACAGGACCGTTATTTCTGGAGGACCCATGTGAACAACAGCCAAACCTAAATAGTTGGCTTTGCCTTCAATATACAGTCCTCTTCTTCCCAATTTTGGCCACATCTCCAATCAGGGTATAGAGGTGGACTTGTATGTTTTTCTATTGATTTTCAGACAAGGGCAGCAAAATGATAATCCAAGCTCTTTACCTTCAGTCTGATTAAATAATAATCCGAATACTGGATGGGTACAACCGATTTTATTCCACAGTGAGGTTCTTCCCGTGAGGATCTCCCGATACAACATAGTGTCTGAAAAGATCTCAACGAGGGAGAGGGAAAGAACAACTTTACCACGATTGATTACTTTTTATACAGAAAGGAAAAGGGGTGTTACATAGGAAATTAACAACCAATGGCAATTCTAATACAATTCCCATGGTTACAGAGAAAACAAAACCATTAATCCAGGTCACATGGTTTCGGGGAAACGCATCATCTAGAGTGGATTCGAAACTTTTCCTACTTTCACACATGCCCATATAAGTTGATATTGTGGAATAAGGACAAAGTTATCTATTCTCCTGCAGCTGCATGACCTTGCTTCTAACCGCTCCTATACCCAAGCTAACACTATAGAACAAGGGAGTCATTTAAGAACAAAGAAACCCTTTAGTGCCTGTCTGCTCCCTATCACTCCTAAATGA
Source organism: Rhinoraja longicauda (assembly GCF_053455715.1). Lineage (NCBI taxonomy): Eukaryota > Metazoa > Chordata > Chondrichthyes > Rajiformes > Arhynchobatidae > Rhinoraja > Rhinoraja longicauda. The sequence goes on from NC_135954.1 coordinate 101,982,692, forward strand.
ATAAACACATTCTTTCCTAATGATAACATATTCTGCAACAAGCATCCATTTTACTGCTTTCTACTGAAATAAGCATTCATTTTATATTAGCTAAAACAACAACAAAAGTAACCATCATCAACCATCTACAACAAATATTAATATCTCTAATTAACTATACCAGCCAATAGCTTAGATTACCAGCCTCACAGCTCCAGATACCCAGATCAATCCTGACCTTGGTTTTAAGTCATAAGGTTATAAGTGATAGGAGTAGAATTAGGCCATTCGGCCCATCAAGTCTACTCCGCCATTCAATCATGGCTAATTTATCTCTCCCTCCCTAACTCCATTCTCCTGCCTTCTCCCCGTAACCTTTGACAATTGTACTAATCAAGAAGTGCTGCCTGTGAGCAGTTTGCACATTCTCCCTGCGATTGTGTGGGTTTCTTCTGGGCGCTCCGGTTTTCCCCCCACATCCCGCGGATGTGCGGGTTTGTAGGCCGCTTGACGTCTGTAAATTGCCCCTTGTGTGTCGGGAGCGGATGCGAAAGTGGAATACCATAGAACTAGTGTGAACGGGCGGTCGATGGCCGGCGTGGACTTGGTGGGCCGAAGCGCCTCTTTCCATGCTGTACCTTTCAATCAAGTTGATCATTGGTGAACACACGGTGGGCTGTGGTGGTCCTCCTGGTGGGTCCTCTACACGTGGTGTATCCCTTCAGGCTGATGGCCTGTATGTGACACCATTTAACATGGGGGGACAGTGAATGGACAGCCAGCGCATGGTCCTTGACGGAGACAGACGCGGGACCAAAGGCCTGGACCCCACAACAGTTGGGTGTCTCTCCTTGCCACAGCCTTCCTCTGCCTCCCCAGCCGTGGTGATGGCCGTCCACCATCCGTTCCATCTGTTCCACCATGGAAGTCTTCCACTTGAGCTGCACTTCATCAGCAATCTCTCCCTTGACCTGACCTGGAAGACCCTATTCATGGTATCAGAGGGCAGATACTAGCATGGATAGAAGGTTTACTGGATGGTAGAAGGCAGATAGTGGCAATAAAGGGGGCTTTAAAAGCTTATGTGGAGAGGATGTTTCCACTAGTGGGAGAGTCTAGGACTCGAGGTCATAGCCACAGAATTAAAGGACGTTCTTTTAGGATGGAGATGAGGAGAAATTTCTTTAGTCAGAGGGGGGCAAATCTGTGGAATTCATTGTCACAGAAGGCTGTGGAGGCCAAGTCAGTGGATATTTTTTAGGGAGAGATAGATAGATTCTTGATTAGTACGAGTGTCAGAGGTTATGGGGAGAAGGCAGGAGAATGGGGTTAGGAGGGAAAGATACATCAGCCATGATTGAATGAGGGAGTAGACTTGATGGTCCAAATGGCCTAACTCTACGCCTATTCCTTATGACCTTTTTCTGATTGGCTCCCAGTGATTAGCGGAGTTCCGCAGGGGTCGGTCCTGGGGCCGCCACTCTTCACGGTGTATGTAAATGATTTAGATGAGGGAATTGAAGGCTTCGTGGCCAAGTTTGCAGATGATATGAAGACAGGTGGAGTGGCAGGTAGTGTAGAGAAAGCAGGGACTCTGCAGCAGGACTTGGACAGGTTGGGAAAGTGGGCTGGGAAGCGGCAGACGGAATACAGCACAGCAAAGCGTGGGGTCGTGCCACAGAATGCCGTGTAGGTCAGTTCAATGGACGATTTAAAGGCGGAGAATGACAGATTCTTGATTAGTATGGAGGTCTAGGGTTATGGGCCGAAGGTAGGAGAATCAGTAGCTAGTCAGAAAAAGGTCATAAGGAATAGGCGTAGAATAGGCTTGTATACACTGGAATTTAGAAGGATGAGAGGGGATCTTATCGAAACGTATAAGATTATTAAGGGGTTGGACACACTAGAGGCAGGAAACATGTTCCCAATGTCCAGAACAAGGGGCCACAGTTTAAGAATAAGGGGTATTCTTAGTACTGTGTGCAGTTTTGGTCTCCAAATTTGAGGAAGGATATTCTTGCTATTGAGGGCATGCAGCGTAGGTTTACTAGGTTAATTCCCGGAATGGCGGGACTGTCATGTGTTGAAAGACTAGAGCGACTAGGCTTGTATACACTGGAATTTAGAAGGATGAGAGGGGATCTTATTGAAACATATAAGATTATTAAGGGGTTGGACACGTTAGAGGCAGGAAACATGTTCCCAATGTTGGGGGAGTCCAGACCCAGGGGCCACAGTTTAAGAATAAGGGGTAGTCCATTTAGAACGGAGATGAGGTAAAAAACATTTCGGTCAGAGAGTTGTAAATCTGTGGAATTCTCTGCCTCAGAAGGCAGTGGAGGCCAAGTCTCTGAATGAATTCAAGAGAGAGCTAGATAGAGTTCTTAAGGATAGCGGAGTCAGGGGGTATGGGGAGAAGGCAGGAACGGGGTACTGATTGAGAATGATCAGCCATGATCACATTGAATGGCGGTGCTGGCTCGAAGGGCCGAATGGCCTACTCCTGCACCTATTGTCTATTGTCTATTGTCTACAATGGGGTTGTGAGGGATATAGATAGATCATCGAATGGCGGAGTAGACTTGAGGGACCGAATGGCCTTATTCTGCTTATGAGGAGCATGGTTCCAGGCAGTTTAGCTTGCAGTATCTTGACACATGCATCCTTCTCCAGCAAGACAAGGTGGCGACTCTTGGAGCAGTGCACTCATCCATTGATATTGGTGTGGGTTTATTAGGTCATCAAGACCCTATCCATAGATTTTTATAGGCTCATTAATGCTGAGGCTCCATAAGCTGCTGGTAAGGCCGCATTTGGAATATTGTGAGCAATTCTGTACTCGCTGGAGTTCAGAAGAATGAGGGGGGACCTTATTGAAATGTACAGAATAGTGAAAGGCTTGGATAGACTGGATGTGTAGAGGATGTTTCCACCAGTGGGAGTGTCTAGGACTAGAGGTCATAGCCTCAGAATTAAATGACTTTCTTTTAGGAAGGAGATGAGGAATTTCTTTAGTCAGAGGGTGATGAATCTGTGGATTTCTTTGGCACAGAAGAATGTAGAGGCCAAGTCGGTGGATATTTTTAAAGCAGAGATAGATAGATGTTTGATTAGTACAGGTGTCAGATGTTATGGGGAGAAGGCAGGAGAATGGGGTTAGGAGGGAGAGATAGATCAGCCATGATTGAATGGCAGAGCAGACTTGATGGGCCAAATGGCCTAATTCTACTCCTATCACTTATGACCATATGATTTAAGTTCAGATCTAGGCTATGTGCAGGACTGGGCGACCAATGCACTGGAAGAGGTTTTGTCTTTTGTCTGACATGTTAAACCAGGGCCTTCTCAGTGGATATAAGAGGTCTCATCACTCTTTTTAAAAAAAGGCAGAGGTGTTCTCCCTGACATACACACAACCTCCTCAGCTATCACCGGGTAGTCCATACTCAGAGGACCATCGGAACACAGATACCAGCCTTGGAGGGCATCTACAACACAGGATGCCTCAGAAAAGCCACCAGCATCCACAAAGACTCCTCACACCCCTGCAACAGTTTGTTCGAACTTCTACCATCGGGCAGACGATACAAGGCCTTCTACGCCCGCACCTCCAGACTCAGGAACAGCTTCATCCCCAGGGCCATAGCTGCTATGAACCAGTCCTGCTGAGCCGGATGGTCACATCGCACAGTGAACCGGCACAGATCTACTTGCACTTTATTCTGTTTTAAAACTGTTTCTAATTTGTTTCATTGGGTTGTTTAAATGAATACTGATTAGCTAATTAATTTATTGCATCGTATGGGAGGCGCATTCCCAATCTCGTTGTACCCCTGTACAATGATAATGAAGATATATTGTATTGTATTTTATTGTATTGTATTGTATTGTATTGTATTGTATTGTATTGTATTGTATTGTATTGTATTGTATTGTATTGTATTGTATTGTATTGTATTGTATTGTATTGTATTGTATTGTATTGTATTGTATTGTATTGTGTTGTGTTGTATTGTATTGTATTGTATTGTATTGTGTTGTGTTGTATTGTATTGTATTGTATTGTATTGTATTGTATTGTATTGTGTTGTATTGTATTGTATTGTATTGTATTGTATTGTATTGTATTGTATTGTATTGTGTATTGTATTGTATTGTATCAAATGATTTGGTCCTTCATCTTGTTATAACCTATGGACCTTCCTGTGAAGACGGTTAACTGATCTGGGAATAAGAGACCATAACAGAGTCGTAGTTTTCCTATCATTCAACAGTGATAAGCGTCACCAGCAGTGGCTGCCTCGCCAGCAGTCTGTCTGAACTTTATTTGTTGTTATTAAAAGTATGTTTTAGTGTTCCTTGGTTTGTTTTATGTGGGGGAGGGGTGTTGGGGGGAACTTTTTTTCAATCTCTTACCTCGACGGAGATGCGATTTCTTTCCATATCGTATCTCCGTCCTCACTGCGGCCTAACATCGTGGAGTTGGCGGCAGCCTTTCCTGGAGCCCATCCCTACTCCATCAGTCTGAAGAAAGGACCCGACCCGAAGCATCACCTGTCCACTCCTTTCACTGACGCTGCCTGACCCGCTGAGTTCCAGCAGCCTGTTGTGTTTTGCTAAAGATTCCAGCATTTCTAGTTCCTATGTCCCCATGGTACAAAACTCTGGTATCAGGGTGACAAGGCTTTACGTGAGCTGCTAGCTGAGACACAATCACCACAATGTCTCAGATGTTGCTTGGCAACTACTTGTCGGCACGTACACACAGACACACACACAGACAGACACACACACACACACCCACATACACACACACACACACACTGGGGCCTTCAGTATATTTGTGAATCCCATGGACAGTCCCACGCACATACATGCACACGCACGAACATGCACATGCACACGCACGTGCACACACACACATACACACAAACACGGACCTTCAGTATATTTGTGAATCCCATGGACAGTCCCACATATACACATGCACACACACACACACACATGCACACCGACACACATGCACACACACATGCGCACACACACATGCACACACGCATGCACACACACACACATGCACACACACGCATCCACACACAGGGAACTTCAGTATATTTGTGAACTGACAGTCCCATTGGTTCCTGAAATCCGCCACCCATTAAGAAGTTGCATGTGATTTTAATTACAGCAGTGGTGAGTACTACTTTGCTTGTCATTTTCGGTCCTGTGCTCTGACAACGTGAACTGATTACACAAATGGTGGTTAATTTGTTGCTGATGATTGTACTCTTTCTCCTAATAGCATCTCACCAGGTGGTTAGTCTGTCACGTCACCTTGTCTGGCAGCAAAGTCTTGCTGAGCTGTCAGTTTAGTGAGAAACAAAAAGCCCCAGAGTGGAGCAGTGGATGATGGCACTCATCAGTCAGGGCATGCGTAATGTGTAGGGATGAACTGCACATGCTGGTTCACACTGAGGAGAGACACAAAATGCCGGAGTAACTCAGCGAGTCAGGCAGCATCTCTGGAGAAAAGGTGTAGGTGACGCTTCTGGTCGAGAAACTTTTTCAGACTGAGGCTCAGTCTGAAAAAGGGTCTTGACTCGAAACGCCACATATTCCTTTTCCTCAGCAATGCTGCCTGACTCGCTGAGGTACTCTGATGGTAACTCTGATGGGGGTAAATCGCCTGGAGTGGGGGAGCTGAGATTCCCCCCCCGATGCAGGGGCTTGATCGCCCCGATGAGGAAGGCCCGATCGCCGGCTATGGGAGTAAGATTGTCCCGTCAACGAAAGGTTGGAGGCCCCCGACCGCTGGAGGACAAAGAAGGGATAGATTGAACTTTTCTTCGCCTTCCATCACAGTGAGGAATGCGGAGGAGTCACTTCGGTGGATGTTCATGTTCAAATGTATTTGTGTGTTCTGTTGCTTTTTATTGTTATGACTGTGTGGCAAATTAAATTCTTTGTATGATGCAAAACATACTTGGCCAATAAAGTAAGATTATGATTATGATTATGATTTTGTGTCTGTCAAGGGCTTGCAGAATGACAGGGAAAATGGTAGAGTTGTGGTAAGTAAGGAAGCTTTTCAAAGGATTCAGCAGGATCTTTTATTGAAACATATAAAATTCTTAAGGGATTGGACAGGCTAGATGCAGGAAAAATGTTCCCCATGTTGGGGGAGTCCAGAACCAGGGGTCACAGTTTAAAAATAAGGGGTAGGCCATTTAGGACTGAGATGAGGAAAAGTCTTTTCACCCAGAGAGTTGTGAATCTGTGGAATTCTCTGCCACAGAAGGCAGTGGAGGCCAATTCACTGGATGTATTCAAGGGAGAGTTAGATATGGCTCTTAGGGCTAACGGAATCAAGGGATATGGGGAGAAAGTAGGAATGGGGTACTGATTTTGGATGATCAGCCACGATCATATTGAATGGCGGTGCTGGCTCGAAGGGCCGAATGGCCTACTCCTTCCCCTGTTTTCTATGTTTCTATGATATGGAAATGTGTGCAGAGGCATGGCAGATGGAGTTTAATCCATGCAAGTGCGAGTTGCTGCACCTTGGAAGGTCAAACCTAAGAGGGAAATATACAGTGAAAGGCAGGAGTACTGATATACAGAGGTGTAAGTCCATAGCTCCCTGAAAGTTGCAACGCAAGTGGATCGGATGGTAAAGAAGGCATTTTGAATGCTTGCTTTCATCAGTAAGATGCTGATTGTAAAGGTTGGTGAGTCATGGTGTAACTATGTGGAACTTTGATGAGGTTTGGATTTGGAGCATTGTGCGTCGTTTTGGTTGCCGCTTTACAGGAAAGATGTTGGGCTTTGGTGAGGGTGCAGAAGAAGTTTAGCAGGAAGTTATTCGGATTGTAGATTATTAGCTGTGTGGAGAGTTTGGACACATTTAGAGTCACAAGGAACTGCAGATGCTGGAAGCATGCGTAGAACGCAAACTTCTGGAGTAGCTCAGCGGGTCGGGCAGCATCCTTGGAGGACATGGATAGGTGATGTTTCAAGCCGGGCCCATTTGTGAGTCTGTAGGAGGGACACAAACCCAAACATCGTCTGTCCACACCCTCAGAGATGCTCTGTGACACCCTGAATCCCTCCAGCACTTTGTGTTGATACAAACTTAGATTGTTTTCGCTGGAGCGTTGGTGACTGAGGGAAGACCTAAGAAAAAGTCACAAAGTTATGAGAAGCTTTTATAGGATAGGTAGGCTTTCCTCAGGATGAGAGGAGGAAGTTTTCTTAAGGAGATGTGTGAGGTGAGACTTTTTTACACAGAGAGCGATAGGCGCCTGGAACACCTGCCAGGGGAAGTGATGGAAGCAGATAAAATAGTAACGTTCAATACACATGCAGACAGACATATGAACAGTCCGGGGAACGGTGGCTCAGTAGTAGTAGAGTTGCTGCCTTACAGCGCCAGAGACCTGGGTTCGATCCTGACTTTGGGTGCTGTCTGTACGGAGTTTGTACGTTCTCTCCGTGACCATGTGGGTTTTCTCCGGGTGCTCCGGTTTCCTCCCACGCTCCAAAGACCTACAGGTTTGGAGGTTAATTGGCTTCAGTAAACATTGTAAATTATCCTTAGTGTGTAGAACAGTGCTAGTGTGCGGGGATCGCTGGTCGGTGCGCACTTAGTGGGCCGAAGGGCCCGTTTCCGCGCTGTATCTCTAAAATCTAAAGTCTACATATACCACGCATGGCAGAGTGCAACTTCAATTGGCAACATGGTTGGTACAGTCATCGTGGGTCCAGTTACTGTGCTGTGCTATGTTCTATGGTCCATTTGGATTGACTCATTTAAGGTGAGGGATTATGTGTTCCAAAAGATTTCAACAATAGGTGGTGATGAAGTTCTGGGGCCACTTGAGCTGTGAGGTTCACAAACCCTGCCCTCGAGGGCTGGCTGGGCCCACGATATGCCCAGAAGTCATTACTCTGGGGATAGACACAAAACGCTGCAGTAACTCACCGGCACAGGAAGCATCTCTGGATAGAAGGAAATGGGTGACGTTTCGTTAGCCTGAAGAAGGGTCTCGACCCGAAACCTCACCCATTCCTCTCCTATCCAGAGATGCTGCCTGTCCCGCTGAGTTACTCCAGCATTTTGTATCTATCTTCGGTGTGATCCAGCAAAATGCTGCAGTTCCTTCCTGGGCATTACTCTGGGACTGCATATTGTAGTTCCCGCAGAGTCAAGGAGAATGAAAGATTGTTCTGAGAAGGAGAGAAAGATTAGCCCTGGAAAAGAGAGCATGATGGAGACAGGTAACTCTACATGGGAAAAAAAATGCAAGTGATCTCAGGGTCAGTTGTGGCATGCCAGCACTAATGTAGGTAGGACCTATGGAGTTCTAATGTAGGTGGAGCCTGAGGAGATCTGAAGATGAGGACACACATGGGCCATAAGTCAGAGTCAATGAGACATAGAGCATGGAGACAGGCCCTTCAGGCCAACCAATTTGGCATTCTGGGCCAATCCCATTTGCCTGCCTTTGGCTCATGGCCCTTTCAATCTTCCTATCCAAATATCTGTCCAAATGCCTGATGAAAGTGGACATTGTATCCACTTCTATAACTTCCTCCGTCAGCTCACTCCAGAGATAGACTACCCTCTGGGTGAAGAAGTTGCCCCTGAGATGCCTCTTAAATCTCTCCCTCTCACCTTAAGTCTATGCCCTCTAGTTTTAGAATACTCTACCCACGGAAACCTTTCCACACCCCTTTCCATATGTCATGATCTTCTGCACCTCGCCCCCAGCAGACTCCAATGCTCCACGGATAAATGTCCCAGCCTATCCGGCCTCTCCTAGAATTCAAACCCTCTGGTGACTCTTTTCTGTACTCTATCCAAACTTAACGAGTGAAGGTAAGCAGAAAAAAAAGAATGCAAGGTTTTCTAGACTTGGGCCAAAGGATAACAGGAAGATCCAACAGAGAGGAACCAAGAGCTGCAGTGCAATGGCATGGAGATGCATGAAGATGTGATTCTTGTTTAGTTTAGACGCACAGCGTGGAAACAGGCCATCGATTAACCATAGGCAAGTTCTATGTTAGAACCAGTTTTGCACCCTACACACTAGGGCCAATTTACCAAAGCCAATTAACCTACAACCTGTCCGTCTTTGGAATGTGGGAGGAAACCGGAGCACCTGGAGGAAACCCACGCGGTCACAGGGAGAACGTACAAACTCCATGCGGACAGCACCCGTGGTCAGGATCGAACTAGGGACCCTGACGCTGTAAGGCAGCGACTCTAACACTGTGTCACTGTGCTGCCCCCTAGTCTAACCAATGTTTTGTACATCTGCAGAATAACACCCCATCTCTTCGACTCAATCAGACAAAAACCTTTTTACATCGGCCATTCAGCTGGAGCGCGATCACTTTTGACAAGTATGGGATGATCAAAGAGAGTCAGCATGGATTTGCTCAAGACTGATCCGAGTTCTCCAAGTAGATTTTGTATGTCAATATGGTGCTTTCCGTAAATATTATCGTAATGAGCCCCCCAGCAGCTATTTGATGGGTTCCCAGGATGAATTACTTAGTAAAAATTCGAACATAGTCATTCGGAGTTGGTTTTATGATGTGCATTGACAGATAGCGGGTGGTTGACATAGGATGGAGAGTGCGGATAAAGAAAATGCACCCTAGATTGGGTGACTAGGACAAGTGGTGCTGCTAATAATCTTTGCTGCAGATTTAACTTCCCATTATAAATCCTCCTGACATCGACACAGCAATATCCTTGGAACTGTTAAACTATTATGCAAGAGACCTGCTTTGAAAGGAGTTTAACACATCACAGATAAGCCCCGTGTTATGATCCAGCAGCGATGAATCTGCATAATATTCTTGGTATGTGGGGACATTATTATTTTTCTGATGCTCTTTTTTTCCCCCACTTGACATGGCATTCAGCTATGCATCTTCATTACTGCTGGAGCTCCCACTGCCCAAAGATACCACATCATTCAATATTTTAGTCATTTGTCTTGTGGAGTCGGGCACGATCCTCTGTCCACCCTTGGGAATATTATTATGTAGTTGAGGTGCTTTCATCTCTTCCTGCACTGTGACATCCTAACACCGATTGCAGGCTCCAAGCTGCTAGGTAACCAGTCTGAAGAAGGGTCTCAACCCGAAACGTCACGCATTCCTTCTCTCCAGAGATGCTGCCTGACCCTTTGAGCGACTCCAGCATTTTACCTCTGTCTTCAGTTTGGACCAGCATCTGCAGTTCCTTCCTACATAGAACATATAAAATACAAATCCTCCATTTAAATCCCGACTTGAATGTGCCTCTCTTTTAGAATGCCCTCAGATAGTATTAATTGAATAGGCCGATCAGTAATGGATATTTTTTTCAAATCCAGTTGTGTTTATTGTTTGTATGTGCATGTACTGTGAGATTTAGGTCCAATGAAAGTCTGGCTTACAGCAGTATCGCTGACACATGGGCAAGGTCAACACCCCAAAGTTACACATAAATTCCACATAAATTCCACCAGACAGTGAAAAAAAGACTGCAAGAAATAAGATTTAAGTGGAAAAAAACACTATTTGTAGACAAGTCCTTGGTAGTGGAAGAGGTGGCCCAGTGTGAATGTTGTATGAACCAGATAGTATTAGTGTTGTGCTGGTCAAAAGCTCAGAAGCTCACAAGGAATAGGAGTAGAATTAGTCCATTCGGCCCATCAAGCCTACTCTGCCATTCAGTCATGGCTGATCTAGCTCTCTCCTAACCCCATTCTCTTGCCTTCTCACCATAACCTCTGTCGGTTCATGACCTGATAGGTGCAGAAAACTAGCTGTGCCAGAATGTCCTTTAACTCTGAGGCTATGACCTCTGGTCCTAGATTCTCACACTATTGGAAGCATCCTCTCCACATCCACTCTATCCAATTATAGTTGATCTTGTCAAGGTTTGTCATAACGTAGCAAGTGGCAATTTCATGAAACCTGCAAATGAAATGCAGTGAGCATCTCAACATTTTTCTGGGTGAAATTTGGAAGCTGGACCCAGAAGTTGCCTATATTTGTGTCAATTTCTAATTAAATTACAGTCAAATGTCATTATTCCGGCATTTATTTTTCTGGAATATTTTCATATCTGACCCTAATCTGTGTGTGTGTGTTAATAGCCACAAACATACTCTTCAATCCCCCTAATTCACATTCTGACGCGATATCAATTTTTTTTCCCCAAAACCAATAATTTAGCATTATATTTCAATCTTTTAACAGACAGCCATTGCCAAATCAAACATTTCCAACTCTTCATTCAACTCACATTCAATCAGATAATGTCTATGATCGTTCAAGACACAAAATGCTGGAGAAAACTCAGTGGGAAAGGCAGCATCTCTGGAGAGAAGGAATGGGTGACATTTCGAGTCCAGACTAGTGATTGTTCTGCCCATTCTCAATTATAAGATCAGTTTTCTGTCCTTCTCACAGCCAATTAGAAAGTGGAAAGTGATCATTTTAATGCAGAAATCGCAATTCTTACCGATGACATTCTCTTGTTTTTACTGCAGTTTTCTAACGTGGAAGGAAATCAAGCTGTCATGTATTCATAAAACTTCTCGACGGCAGTTCTCATGATCATCCATGCAAAAGTTTTTAGACACCGAATTAAGGAATAGGTTTATGATGAACTGACAATTGCACGTCTGATAATTGATAATTGTTGGGATAATTGTTGGTATAATTCTTTGTCAAAAGGACAAATGGTTGGCAATTACAAAGGACAGTGCCAATGTAGTACACATGCATAATGCTGAGCATTCTGCGCTAGAAGAAGCCTAGTACATGTGTCTCAAGAAGGACCCCGACCCGAAACGTTACCTATCCATGTTCTCCAGGGATGCTGCCTGATCCGCTGAGTTACTCCAGCACTTTGTGTCTTTTTTTCTGCCCACCGGCATCTGCAGTTCCTTGTTTCTCCCCTAGTCTTGTGATGTGACTGCCAATCACGTTGCTATCAACGATAACATCAAGATCAGAAAAGCTATGTCATTTGGCTACAAAGTGAACATTGATTCCAGCTTTAAATTCTCAGTAGGATGCCATCAATGATGGGAAAAAACTCCACAGAATCAAAATGTACACTTGTCATGAAGGGCCTGCAGTGCTGTGGTGACATCTTTATAAGGGGTAAGACTGTAGCTGAAAGACAATCACACATCATACGGCCACTGTGACATCTACAACGTTGTCAAAACAGGGCTGTTTTATGGACGAGAGCCCAATGCAATGCTCACTGCAGAACCAGTAAGTGGAATAAAGAAGTGTGTTCAATGATTCAATGACTTAATTGTCACACGTACCTAGGTACAGTGAAATGCTTTGTTTTGCAGTCAACCCAGTAAAATCACACGGCAGACCTCGCTTGGCAGTGCACAGGTGTCGCTATGTTTCTGCCGCCGACAAAGTTACAAAAGTTCACCGAACAGTCCTAACTATGCCTGCCCCCCCCTCCCCCTCCTCTACCTTTGCCAGGCCCCTTCGTTCATGGCATTCCCCCCCCCCCCCCCCCCCCATCTGCTCAAAAGACAAAAGTGGGAGTATTTATGATTACTATTTTCCAATTAATTAGGTATTGCATTGCTGAAATGTTGTAGAAATGCAGATGGCAACCACTAATTTTAACCTTCGGTTGTCACTAAAGTTTAGTTTAGTTTAGTTTAGTTTAGTTTAGTTTAGTTTAGTTTAGTTTAGTTTAGTTTAGTTTGTCTATTGGATCTTTATTATCCTGTCAGCAACTTTCCACTCAAACATCCACCAGATCAGCAAACAGATTCAAATTGAGATATAAATTAGTTTCTTGTCATGGGTTTGAGTTGAGTTTATTGTCACATGTACCGAGGTACATTGAAAAGCTTTTGTTGCGTGCTAACCAGTCAGCAGAATGACAATACGCAATTACAATTGAGCCATCCACAATGTACAGACATATGATAAAGGGAATAAAGGGAATAACGTGAATAACGTAAATAATGTTTAGTGCAAGATAAAGCCAGTCAAGTCCGATCAAAGATAGTCCAAGGGTCTCCAATGAGGCAGATAGTAGTTCAGGACTGCTCTCTAGTTGTTGGTAGGATGGTTCAGTTGCCTGTTAACAGCTGGGAAGAATGAATGAATGAATGAATTAATGAATAAATTTATTGGCCAAGTATGTGCATATACAAGGAATGTGCCTTGGTGCTCCACTCACAAATGACAACACAAACGTACAGTTCACAATTAAGAATAAAGCATAAATACATCAACATTACAGTCTAAACGTGTGGGTGAAAATAAACCAGAGCAAAAGAGAAACTACAGACTTTGGTTATTGAGTAGAACTACCACTCGTGGAAAAAAAGCTATTTTTATGTCTGGCTGTGGCTGCTTTGACAGTCCGGAGTCGCCTTCCAGAGGGAAGTGCTTCAAAGAGTTAGTGGCCAGGGTGAGAAGGGTCAGAAATGATCTTGCCCGCTCGCTTCCTGGTCCTTGCAGTGTACAGTTCGTCAATGGGGGGAAGGTTGCAGCCAACATCCTTCTCAGCTGTGCGAACGATCCGTTGCAGCCTCCGGATGTCGTACTTGGTGGCTGAGCCAAACCAGACCATGATGGAGAAGGTGAGGACGGACTCAATGATAGCAGTATAGAATTGGACTATCATTGCCTGTGGAAGAAACTGTCCCTGAATCTGGAGGTGTGCCTTTTCACACTTCCTTGCCTTTTGCCTGATGGGAGAGTGGACAAGAAGGTGTGGCCGGGTAGCCAGAGTAAAGTGTCCCATTCTCGTTACTTCACCCGACACTGTAACCCGAATGTCGTTTGTAAAGAATTTAATGGTTCTATCTGGGACATATGACTCTCAAACACTCTTGACTCTTGAATATCACCACAACCACAATGCCTGGATGACCACATCTTCTTCTAAAGTGGTCGAAAGACTTCAACAGGTGGATGTGTTTACAGGATTAACAAAGGATGAGCCACCAGCTCAGAACACAACAGTGTAAAAGGCTCATAAAAAGTTTAAATGATGTGATAAATTTACTAGAATGTAACCCTGAACTCATTAAATATCTTGATTGGCTATAGTGAGAGATCTTGAGAAAAAATCTACAGTAAAAAAGTTAAAACCTTATATAAATCATTTCTTTAAAATGTAATACTGCATGACTGTTCTCTTTAATTGGCAATACATTTTTAATCTTTCAATATATATATTTTAAAGATTTAAACTATTTACTGACATGTCTCATTGTTCTTAATTGTATTTGAATTGGTTGAAGTTTCCTTTCATGTAAGAGTTGCCTTAAGAAAATATATATGTATGCATGTTTTTTGTTATTATATATGTCAAAATGAAATTGGATTTGGTGTAGAATCCTTTTATATCAAAACGATACCCGTCAATATGTGCTATGCATACAATACCAGATACCGTCATTCACAGACCGTGGATATTAAGTCAGTTATCTCCAAGGTCGGAACATTCGATAAACCGACATATACCAGGTGTAACGGGTTGTGTCGGATTAATGAAGAAAGTTAAATGAGCATAAAAAGAATAAACACCAAAGATCTGATAAAACTAAAAACCACACACACACATAAATATATATTTATGTGTGTGTCAATATATATTTATGCACATGTTTTTGGTTTTACATTGTAACCAACACACATATATATATATATAATCAAATATATGATATTTATACACATACACACACACCACACAGACACACACACACACGTTTTTGGTTTTACATTGTAACCAACCCACGTATATATATAAAATCACAGAGATGATATATACACACACACACACACGCACGCACACACACACACACACACACACACACACACACACACACACACACACACACACACACACACACACACACACACACACACACACACACACACACACACACACACACACACACACATAATGATAATTTTGCCAGCTTGGAAATGCATCAGAAATCTCCATGCGCTTGTGGAGTTATTCTTTTACTTTATTGCCATGAGAAATTGAAACTAAATTAACCTGCATATGATAGTGGACTTAATGTAGTATTACAATGATTTGTGGAGACACCAAGTAGTATATAATTAGATTGTCCACGTGGACTTCAGTCAAGTTTTCAACAAGCTCACTTCTGGTAGGCTGATCCAGAAGATTAAGGGCTAATGGGATCCAAGGACACTTGGCCATTGAAGACAGAGGATAGTGATGGTGGGATGGGGAAGGGGGGTGTTGTACTAAAATGGAGGTCTGTGTCCAGTGGTGCTTTGCAGGGGTTAGTGCTTAGGGTGCTGGTGTTTCTGGAACAAAAAAATGGACACAACTGTAGATGGGTAATAAGTAAGCTGGAAGACAACAGAAAATTTGGCGGAGTTGTGGATGATAAGAGCAGGTTGCCAAATGACCCAGCAGGACCTAGACCAGTTGCAAATGTGGGCAGAGAAATGGCATATGGAGTTTAACCCGGACAGGTGTGAGATGTTACACTTTGGGAGCTCAGGGAAGAACAGAAGTAAATAGCAACACTCTTAGGAACATTAATATACAGATAGATGCTGGGGCGAAGCTCATATTTGCAAAATGGCAATGAAAATGGCAATACAAGTGTATAGCGCGGTAAAGAGAGTATATGGTATACTTGCTTCCATTCATCAGAATGTTGAATATAAAAGTAAAGGGATCATGTTGCAATTGTATAAAATTTGGTTTTGGACTCATCTGGAGTTTTGTACGCAGTTCTAGTCACCACGTTCCAGAAGGATGTAAAGGATTTGGAAAAGATGCTGAAGAGTGTCACTTGGATGTTGATGGGTTGGTGTGTATCAGCTGTAAGGCAAATTTGAGCAAATTTGTATTGTTTTCTTTAGAGTGCCAAAAACAGAAGGGATGACCTGACAGAAGCGCATACAGTTATGAAAGGCATAGAAGAGGAGAATTAGAGACTTTATACCAAGGTTGAAATAGCTGCAAGGTGAAAATGGAAAGTTTAGTGCAGGTGTTTCGGTAGGTGCCTGGAATATGCAGCATGGAGATGGAAGCAGGTATAATACCAATCTTTAAGAGGCACTTCAGCAGGTACAAAGATTCACAGTGGTGCAGCGGTAGAGTTGCTGCCTCACAGTGCTCGAGACCCCGCTTTGATCCTCACTATGGATGCCATAAGTACGGTGTTTGTACGTTCTCCCTGTGACCACTTGGGTTTTCTCCAGGTGCTCCGGTTTCCTCCCACACTGCACAAAGACGTGCAGGTTTGTAGGATAATTGGCTTGTGTAAATTGTCCCTAGTTTGTACAATAGAATTAGTGTGTGGGTGATTGTTGGTCGGCATGGACTCGTGGGCTGAAAGGCCTGTTTACACGCTGTATCTCGAAAGTGAACTAAAACTAAAATCATCTATCATTAATCCCATTCCCCCACTCATATCCCTGAAATCTATTCCCTCGCGCATACAGTAGTTATTAGCATTCCCAACCCACAGTTTTCCCACAAGGAAACGACACGGGAGAGGGGGTGGTTTACAGAGGTTAATTAACTTAACAAGTTAACAAGTTAACTTAACAACATGTCTTTTATGAGAACCAGCATGTCATGATGTGTGAGAAAACTAGAGTACCCACGAGAATCCCTCGTAGACACGAGAGGAATGTTTAGTTTAGATGTACAGTGGGGAAACAGGCCCTTCAGCCCACTAAGTCCACGCTGGCCAGTGATGCCCCGTAAACCAGCACTATCCAACACACCAAAGACAATTTACATAAGCCAATTAACGTACATACCTGCACGTCTTTGGAAAGTGGAAGGAAAACCGGAGCACCTGGCGTAAACCAACGAGGTCACAGGAAGAACTTACAAACTCTGCACAGACAGCACCTGTAGTCAGGATCGAACCCGGGTCTCTGACACTGTAAGACAGCAAATCTACTGCTGCGCCACCGTGCCGCTCAAATGTGATACACAGACAGTGTGAGAGGTCAGAATCAAAGCTCATTTACTGATGTTAGGGGACAGTTGCACTACTTGCATTAACGCACGACTTAAGTGTCCCAAGGAGTTTCACAAGACCATGTTCAAACAGGATTTAACCCGAGAATTGACGAAGACAGGTTGTCAAAATATTTTCACACAGAGATAAGCTTATCAAAGGAGGAGAGCGAAGAAGGTGGTAGGTGAGTGTCGCGAGAGAATGACCAAGTTTAAGGTCCTGGGTAACTGAAGTCAAAATGGCTCATGATAAATCAATGGGGATCAGCGAGTAACGAGACCAGAAATGGATGAGTGTAAGGATCCCGGGAGGTGATGGGATAGAATTAATCAGAGAGATGTAAGGATCAAGCCATTGTGAAATTTGTCAAAGGGAATGAGATTTTTCAGGTTGAGGTGTTTTTGGACTGGGAACTAATGTGGGTCAGATGGGAATGGGGTGAATTAAAGAGTGCGGCTTTGGATGAGCTGAAACCTATGGAGCGTGCTAACTGGAATTTTGTCTGAATCATTTAACATCAAAGCAGTGAACGCAACAGACACTTGACCCTAATTTATTCCAGTTACTGTAAAATGTTCACACCAGAAACCTACATCATCTTTTTGGAACATGTCGAATTTTCGCCAGGTATGAGCGTTTTCACGCTCATGCCTGGAGAATTGAAAGCGTTTCGATATTAAATACAAATTGAAATGTGGTGAATGGAATTTATTTTTAAATGTTCAGCTGCTAAGTGCCATCGAGGAGGTGGAGGACTGACTGCAACTCATTTGTTCACTCACTCATTTGGCAGAATTGATCAAAGAGTCATTGGCCGGTGTCCGTGGAACATCCAGGTGGTGCAGCAGGTAGAGCTGCTGCCTCTCAGCTCCAGCGACCCGGATTCCATCCTGACCCGAGGTGCTGATTCTATACGTGTGCGGAGTTTGGGAACATTTAGATGGGGAATGGGGGAGCTTCGTGGAGCGGCACAGTGCTGGAGTTGGTAGCTGCTGCCTCACACTGGGTCAATTGAGTTTATTTTTATCCGTTTAAATTAAGACACGGTGGCGCAGCAGTAGAGTTGCTGCCTTACAGCGCCAGAGACCCAGGTTCGATCCTGACTGCGGCCGCTCTGCATGGAGTTTGCACGTTCTCCATGTGACCGCGTGGGTTTTCTCTGGGTGCTCCGGTTTCCTCCTGCATTCCAAAGATGTGCAGGTTTCAAGGTTAATTGGCTTCTGCAAAAATTGTCCCTGGTGTACAGGATTGAACCAGTGTATCGGTGATCACTGTTTGGCATGGACTCGGTGGGACGAAGGGCCTGTTTCCGTGCTGTATCTCTGAACTAAACTAAAGAATTATGATAATCAGATGAACTACCACAAGATACAAAAATGAATATTTGCCAATTGATGTGTTGTGTCCAAATAGAGGTAGCCACAAACTGCCTCAGTGGTGCTGCTAGCTGCCTCAGAGGCCCAGAGACCCAGGTTCAATCCTGACCTCGGGTACTGTCTGTTTGCATGTTCTCCCAATGACTACATGGGTTTCTGCTCCGGCTTCCTCCCACATTCCAAAGATGCTTGGGTTTGTAGATTAATTGGTCTCTGCAAATTGTTCCCTGGAGTGTAGCGCGTGCGAAAGTGAGATAGCATAGAACTAGTGTGAAAGGGTGACCTGATGGCCGATGGGTCGATGAACTCGATGGGTCGAAGGGCCGGTTTCCATGCTGTATCTCGAAGCTAAACTAAAAAATAATTCTTGAACTTTTCACTACATGCGAGACAGGTTACTGAAAAAGAAATCCTCCCACAGTGGAGAGATCGGAGGATGAGGAGAGGGAGAAGGGGGGAGCAATGGGAATGTGAATTTCCAGACAAATATTGCATATGTAGTCGATGCACAGAATCTTTTGTCCAGAGTAGGGGAATTGAGGTCCAGAGGACATAGGTTCAAGGTGAAGGGGAATGATTTAATGGGAATCTGAGGGGTAATTTTGTCACACAAAGGATGGTGGGTGTATGGACCAAGCTGCCAGAGGAGGTAGTTGAGGCTGGGACTATCCCAATGTTTAAGAAACAGTTAGACAGGTACATGGCTAGAACACGTTTAGAGGGATATGGATCAAGCGCGGGCAGGTGGGACTAATGTAGCTAGGACATGTTGGCTGGTGTGGGCAAGTTGGGCTGAAGGGTCAGTTTCCACACTGTATCACTCTATGACTCTATGACTCTAAATGTTCTGATCTGAAGTGAGTAACAATATAGAACACCAAGCAAATCTTGTATTGGCAGCCCTGTGGACCAGCGATGGTGTACGTAACTTCCACTCCACACGTTTAAGCACCAAAACCTTGACTGACTGTCCAGTTCAGGCAGTGAAAGTGGTTTTGCATTTGTCATTGTATTTATTGCTTTATCTATCATTACTGTATTCTGTTTCCTCTCTAAGCTTCATGCGAACAAGGAATTTCATTGCACCTTGGTGGCATCCTGGCCATTCCCTCTTCACCCCTCTTCCATCGGGCAAAAGGTACAGAAGTGTGAAAACACACACCCCCAGTTCAGGGACAGTTTCTTCCAAGCTGTTGTCAGCCAACTGAGCCAACCTACCAATAACTAGGGAGCAATCCTAAACTACTAGTATAAGAAAATAACTGCAGATGCTGGTACAAATCGAAGGTATTTATTCACAAAATGCTGGAGTAACTCAGCAGGTCAGGCAGCATCTCGGGAGAGAAGGAATGGGTGACATTTTGGGTCGAGACCCTTCTTCAGACTGAATCCTAAACTACTATCTACCCATTTGGTGACTCTCAGACTATCTTTGATCAGACTTTACTGGACTTTAACTTGCACTAAATGCTATTTCCTTATTATGTATCTGTACACTGTGGACGGCTCGATTGTAATCATGTATGGTCTTTCCGCTGACTGGTTAGCGCGCAACAAAAGCTTTTCACTGTACCTTGCTACACGTGACAATAAACTAAACTCAAACCCATGACAAGAAACTAATTTAAATCTCAATTTGAATCTGTTTGCTGATCTGGTGGATGTTTGAGTGGAAAGTTGCTGACAGGAGGATAAAGATCCTATACACTTGGACAATTTGTAGTTATGTACTTGTGGTCAAATGTCAGCATATTTTGTATATGCTGAGATTTTCCCACATGTATAGAACTACAATCTGTACCCATCTTTAGGTACAAATTTAAACAGAAATCGCCTAGCTATGTTATGCAGTTAAGGAACGGGATCGGATGCCGTATTAGTGTTCGAGGTTATTGGGAGAAGGCAGGAGAATGGGGTTAGGAGGGAGAGATAGATCAGCCATGATTGAATGGCGGAGTAGACTTGATGGGCCAAATGGCTTAATTCTGCTCCTATCACTTATAACCTTATGATCATACGATCTTTCACTTTTACAAGCACAAAAACAATACAGTTTTTCTTTTTTTTCCAATTGATTATCATCATATCATAGCATATATATACAGCCGGAAACAGGCCTTTTCGGCCCACCAAGTCCGTGCCGCCCAGTGATCCCCGCACATTAACACTATCCTACACCCACTAGGGACAATTTTTACATTTACCCAGCCAATTAACCTACATACCTGTACGTCTTTGGAGTGTGGGAGGAAACCGAAGATCTCGGAGAAAACCCACGCAGGTCACGGGGAGAACGTACAAACTCCTTACAGTGCAGCGCCCGTAGTCAGGATCGAACCTGAGTCTCCGGCGCTGCATTCGCTGTAAAGCAGCAACTCTACCGCTGCGCTACCGTGCCGCCTTATGTAAAATAAACAGTTTTAAAAAAACATTAAAAGTTCATTCACTTAACGAACTACATTAAAAGGGGGCTTTTCTGCACAGCTTTATTGAATTCTGCATCTAACGTCCTGGTATCATTTTGATTCAGTGGCTTTGGAATCATTTAATAACTTCCAATTAATCTTACCTTTTACATTTAATACTGATTCGCTGGAACTCTAATCACTTGCTCCTTGCTGGTGTTATGTATTTTTGTACAACTGAGTACTGAAAGGGGGAGAGATAGATGTGAAATAGTCCCTGACAATTTTTCTTCTCGGTTTTTAATCCACATATGTCTGAATGACACCCGGATAAGGACTTGGACGAGATAAGAAAATAAATCCGATACCGGCTCAAACTGAAGATTTGCGAAATAGAAATCCCTGGATACAGGAGCATTGATGGACATTGGATTTCAAATGGCACAAAATGTGTGGAGAAGCAGAACGATTATTGGATAATTAGGTGGCTACCTTGCAGTTAGTGAGGCACGGTGGTGTAGTGATTACGTTAGCTGGACGGCTAATCCAGATGCAAGACTTCGAATCTCAGTAAACAGCATTAACAGTTAAAAGGCAAACGTGCTACAGATGCTGACAATCTGCAATAAAGCAGTACATCTGAGAAATACTCAGTAGGGTCAGGCATTTTTAACAGCAAGAAGTTAACGTTTCAATTGATGAACATTCATGAAAGGTCCAAGAAGTTGCCTGATCTGCTGCGAATGTCCAGCATTAAAATTTACATTGAAGTAATAAAATTATTTTGGACCAAAATCTCAGTCTCAGGAACGACAATTATCCAATTGTTTAGTTTAGTTTAGTTCAGAGATACAGCACGGAAACAGGCCCTTCGGCCCACTGTGTCCACACCGACCAGTGCTCCCCACACATTAACACTATCCTACACACTGGGGACAATTTTACATTTATACCAAGCCAATTAACCTACAAACCTGTACGTCTTTGGAGTGTGGGAGGAAATCGAAGATCTCAGGGAAAACCCATGCAGGTCATGGGGCGAATGTACAAACTTCGTACAGACAGCATTCTTATTCGTACAGACTGATAGTCCGGATCGAATCCGGGTCTCTGGCGCTGCAAGGCAGTAGCTTTACCGCTGCGCCACCGTGCCGCCCACTGCCGCACACTAGTTTGTTGCTTCACTAATGACTTGTATGAAAGGAAATCTTTTCAGCCTTCTCCAATCCGCATGTGATACTAGACCCTCATAAGACAGGGCATTGTATAAGAGTCAGGCAGTCATGATGCAGCTCCATATGACTTTGGTTAGGCCGCGTTTGGGGTATTGCATGCAGTTCTGGCCGTCCCATTACAGGAAGGATGTGGAGGCTTTGGAAAGGGTGCAGACAATGTTTACCAGAATGGAAAGCCAAAATTTCGGTTCAGGTCACTTCTTCAAATCCAAAACATCGCCTAGCCGTTTGCTCCAGGGTGGTTGCTTTATGCTCTGAATCCTCCAGTACTTTGTATTATATTCAAGATGGCAGCATCCGCAAATCCTTGTGGCTCCTTAGTAGTCATAACTATGGAAACATTTGACCCATTATATCATGTTGGTTGAAGGGCCTCCGAAACATGCAGCTGTCAGTCTATTGCCTTGCAGGTTGCCCAGATCCAATCACTGTTAAAGGATGGAGGTTTCTGATTCCACCATTGCTTTTGTTCAGTGAATTCTAGGTGCACATTATTCACAGAGTCATGGAGTAATGACGGGCAGAGTGCTGAGGGAATGTGCAGACCAATTATCTGAGGTCTTCACAAAAATCTTCAACCTGTCCCTTTTAAAATCCACCATCCCTCCCTGCCTGAAGTCCGCCACAATCATCCCACTGCCGAAAAAGTCTGTCATCAGCGGCCTTAACGACTACCGTCCGGTAGCACTCACACCGGTCATCACAAAGTGCTTCGAGAGACTGGTCCTGCAGCACATCAAAGCCAGCCTCCCACCCACCTTCGACCCACACCAGTTTGCCTACAGAGCAAATAGGTCTACAGGGGATGCCATCGACACTGCTCTTCACACTGCACTGACCCACCTTGAACACCAGGGGAGCTATGTGAGGATGCTCTTCCTCGACTTCAGCTCTGCCTTTAACACGGTCATCCCGAGCAGACTGGTCACCAAACTTTCTGACCTTGGATTTTCCCAAACCATCTGCCAATGGATCAAGGACTTCCTGACCAACCGCCCCCAGACTGTCAAAATAGGCCCTCACCTCTCCTCCACCATTACACTGAGCACCGGCTCACCACAGGGCTGTGTGTTGAGCCCCATCCTTTACTCCCTCTACACTCACGACTGCGCCCCCACCCATCCCACCAACACCATCATCAAGTTCGCGGATGACACGACTGTGGTTGGACTCATCTCAGAAGGAGATGAGACAGCCTATAGGGATGAAATCCAAAGGCTGGCAGCATGGTGTTCAGTGAACAATCTTGTCCTGAACTCCTCCAAAACAAAGGAACTTATAATTGACTTCAGGAAAACCAGTGTAGAATACGACCCACTCTACATCAATGGGGTCTGTGTGGAAAGGGTACCCGCTTTCAGGTTCCTGGGTACGCACATCGCAGAGGATCTTACCTGGTCTACCAACACCATCACCACAGTAAAGAAGGCACAGCAGAGACTCCACTTCCTGAGGATCCTCAGGAAAACCAACCTGCAGGAGAAGCTCATGATGTCCTTCTATCACTGCTCCATCGAGAGTGTGCTGGCATACTGTATAACCACATGGTATGCCAGCTGCTCAGAAAAGGACAGGAAGGCCCTTCAGAGGGTCATCACAACGGCCCAGAAGATCATCGGCTGCTCACTGCCCTCCCTGGAGCACCTGTTCAGCCTACGCTGCCTCAGTAGAGCAGGCAAAATAATAAAAGATCCATCCCACCCCGGCCACCATCTGTTTGTTCATCTGCCCTCTGGTCGACGTTTCAGGTCGATCAAATCCCGAACAAACAGACTTAAGAACAGTTTTTACCCCAGGGCCATACGAGAACTGAACACTACCTTCTGCACTACGCAACACCGTTAAAAAATCTTTGTACTTAATATAATTGTATTTATTTGTTTTTGCATTTATTGCATATATGTTTGTACGCACCGTCAGGATTGGCTATTTTTTAAATTTCGTTGTACTCGTTGCAATGACAATAAATGAATATTATTATTATTATTATTATTATGTATGTTACAGAAATAGGCCCTCTCACCTAATAAGTCCATCAAGCATTTTTAAACTAATCCTACCCTAACCGGTTTTATTGTCCCCGCATTCCCAACAACGTGTCCCCAATTCTAACCCCCCCCCCCCCTGCAATTTGCAGTGGCCAATTAACTTAACAACCCGTGCAGATTTCTTTTTGGAGAACATGCAAACTCCACCCAGGCAGCATTGGAGTTCAAGATTAAACTCAGGTCGCTGGAGCTGTGAGACATTGGAGAATCACAAACTATCTTTAATAGGACTTTACTGGACTTCATCTTGCACTAAATGTTATTCCCTTTATTATGTATCTGTGGACGGCCTTATTGTAATCATGTATAGTCTTTCTGCTGACTGGATAGCATGCGGCAAAAGCTTTTCACTGTACCTCGGTACATGTGGCAATAAACTAAACTAAACTGGACTAAATTAAACTAGGTTAAACTAAACTAAACCAAACTAAACTCAATTAAACTAAAACTAAACAACATCTCTATTAATTGTGCCACCACGTCTCCTATTCCCTTGGTGACAAACTTGTTTTCCCCAAGTCCTCTCCAATCTTTCAACCGATTGCCCTTAATCGATCTTCCATTGCTCCTAATCTTATTGCCACATGACCTTCAACTCACCTGCTTAGGCCTCTGAAAACTTAACCTACTGTACTGTGATTAAAACCCCCCTCGTCCTACTCTGTTTTAAAGAAAACAACTCCTGCTCAGATAATCCTTCCAAAATACAAAAATTCTCACAATCTTTCATGCAAGGTCCAAGATGTTGCCTGATCTGCCTCGAACATCCAGCATTATAATTTTCGTTGAAGTAATAATATTATGTTGGACCAAAATCTGATAATGTTCTCGTATTTTCTTTCCTTCCCGAACTGTGGAGAAGTGAACTGTACATAGAAAATGAAAGGTATTTTTGTTTAAAACGAGTGTTATAAATAATTATAGCAAAAACCTTCTTTCACTATGCCTCATACAATAAAGACAAGTTTCAGCGATGCCTATTTAACTACCTCCATCTGTCAATCAGGGATCTATGAACAAAATCCTTGGACTTCTTAAACACGAGGAATACTCAAATAGGGGATTAATATGCTGCTTCAATAGAAGAGAGAAAAAATGTTAGATGAAGTTATTAAGTATCTGTGCCATGTCAACTGCCATAGCATCATACAAGGACAGGTAGTCTGAAACAAGGCAAGACATTATTGTAAAGTGATGGTCTGAATGACACAAGAGGTTTGTGCAATAACCCCAGTGAGATAAAAGATATGATGAAAAGAAATTGAATCTTCTGTACCAGAACAGCGACTACGATGCTTTAACAGTAACTACAGTCTTCAATCAACAATGGGTCAGGAGAACACCATGCATTCCTTATCGAAATGGGGAATACAAGAGCAGAGAGGCCATGGCGGAAATGTATAAAATATTGGTGAGGCCACAGCCTGAGTACCAAGTGCTGTCCTGACCACAATACTGTTGGAAGGATGCAATAGCACAGAGAAGGTACAGAGATTAACAAGCATTGTACTTAAGTTGTTTCAGATGGCCATCAAAGGATTTATACTTTTTGCCAGGTGTCCATAGCCTACATGAACATTGGTTCTTAGTAACATAGAAGAAAGCAAGTGGCTGTTTCATGAGGTCTATTAGATTTTAGATTTATTTAGATTTAGAGATACAGCTCGGAAACAGGCCCTTCGGCCCACCAAGTCCGCGCCACCCAGCGATCCCCGCACATTAACACTATCCTTCACACACTAGGGACAATTGTTTTTTACATTTACCCAGTCAATTAACCTACATACCTGTACGTCTTTGGAGTGTGGGAGGAAACCGAAGATCTCGGAGAAAACCCACGCAAGTCACGGGGAGAACGTACAAACTCCGTACAGACGGCGCCCATAGTCAGGATCGAACCCGAGTCTCCGGCGCTGCATTCGCTGTAAGGCAGCAACTCTACCGCTGCGCCACCGTGCCGCTCTTTATTAGGTACTTGGAACTCATTGAAAATTATTCCAAAATGTCCCATGGCTCAATTATAGGATTATAGAAAAGACAGCACAGAAACAGGCCCTTTGGCCCACCTTATCCATGCAGATCAAGTTGGCATGCTCAGCTAGTCCCATCTGCATGAAATTGGCTTTTAGCACACTAGAGACTGCTTGTCCAAATATCTTTTAAAAGTCATAATTGCATCCGTTTCTATAGTTTCCTCTGGCAGCTCATTTTAGATGCAGACCACCCCATGAGTGAAAAAGTTGCTCTTAAGCACCTCTTAAGTCTCTCCTCTCTCAGCTTAACCCTATGCCCTCTAGTTTTAGAATCCTCTGCCCTGGAAAAGACCATGAGCACTTTATTCATACCCATCATGCTCTTGTACACCTCAATAAGGTCACTCCTTAGTCTCCTTGGCTCCAAAGAAAAAAAAGTCCCAGCCTACCTAACCTTTCCTTATAATTTAAGTCCACAACCCCAGGTAACATCCTGGTGAATCTCCTCTGCATCCTTTCCAAATTGATGTCATCCTTCCTGTAGCTGGGTGACTAGAAATGCACACAACACCTCCAAGAGTGGTGTCATCAATGACCTGTCCAGCTGCATCATGACATCCCAACATTTGTGCTCAATACTTCCAATAAAGGTAAGCATGCCAAAAGCCAAATTCATCACCACACTCTCGACTTGACTTGCTGCTTTCAGGGAAGCATGCACCTGTACTCCCAGACTCTGCAACACTCTCCAGGGCTCTGCAACTTGCTACACAAGTCCTACCCTAGTTTGACATCACAAATTTCAACATATCAATTGTTTCAGAGTTAAATTCCACTTCCCCTTGCTTAGGCCAACTTCCCAACTGATCTAGATCCTGTTGTAAACTTAAAAATCCTTCCTCATAGTTCACTATGTCACTAATTTGGGTGCCATCTGAAAAATATATTAATAATGTTAACTACATGATCATTCAAATTGTTAATATAGATAACAAACAACAGAGGTTCCAGCAGCAAAACCTGTGGCATACTCTGCCTCTGATCAGAAAAATTAACCTTCATAATTATCCGTTTTCTCCTTCCTCCAAATCCAGTTTGCTAGCTCACCGTGGATTCTGTGCGATATAACATTCCATACTAACCTACCATGTGTGACTTTGTTAAAGGTCTTGCTAAAGTCCGTATAGGCACTACCCACTGCTCTTCCTCCCCCCCCCCCCCCCCTCCCCATCAATCCTCTTGACAAAACTCTTTCACATTTGCAAGACATGGGCCTGCATGCACAAAGCCATGCTGACTATCCCTGGGCTCAGGCTATTTGGCCTGCAGATCTCAGGCTTGTCCCTGCTACCTTTCCTAAATAACGGTTCAACATCAGTGACTCTCCAGTCTTCTAGAACTTAATTTGAAGTTCGAGAACAAACTTAATCAACAAGCTCATCAGGAAGGCTGGCTCCGTGCAGGGGGCAGAGTTGGATTCACTGGAGGTGGTCTTGGAGGGGAGGATGCTCCTCAAACTGCAGAGCATCTTGGACAATACAGCTCACCCCCTCCATGACACACTGGTCAACCTGAGGAGCACCTTTAGCAACCGACTGGTTCCACCAAGATGCAGTACAGAACGCGACCGGAGATCCTTTTTCCCTGTGGCTATCAAACCGTACAATGCCTCCCCCTTCTGTCGTTGGGTAGACTGGCTCCCCTTCTCCCTCCCCCCCAATCTTTGCACTGACTTTCCACTCGTCACTTGAATTACATGTTTCATGGATCTTGTTGTGTTTTATGACTGTTGGCCGACCAATTTCCCTCCTGGGATAAATAAAGTTCTGTCGAATCGTATGATGCAACTACTATGTAAAAGTCTCCACAATGTCCTTCCTAGCTTCCCACAAGGTCTGAGGGAACACTGGGTTAAGTTCCTTCAACTGAAAGTGCATTAGGGGCCTGTCCCACTTAGGCGATTTTAAGGCGACTGCAAGCGACTAGCCTGTCGCCGACAGTTCGCCGGGGTGTCGCGGGCATGATCGTGAGGAGTCTTCCAAGAATCGTAGTGGATCTCAGCGCATTGCTGAGAAATCAACCAGTGAAATTTCTCGGCGACAGCTGGCTTGTCGCCAGGTATCGTTGCTTATTGCGGGCGCTGTCGCATGCTGTCCCCAGGTTTGCTAGGTTGTCTTAGATGCATTTAGAAGCACGTAATATTAAATTAAGTAAAGTCATTTGAAGATACCATAAAATTCTCGTGTTTAACCAATTTATTTGCCGTCAGGACATTTGACAGGTAGATTGGAGGCAACAGTTTGACAGTCAGGTAAGCGTGGGAATTTTTGCGATGTTTATGGCCATCAGCGATCACATTTAAAGTAGGCTCCCAACCCAGATATGCAACTCAGAAACCAGATATGCATCTCCCGTACATTTTCAAAGAATGCCCACACTCATCACAAAAAATCCATTTAATCACTTTTAAAATCAATTTTTTTAATACTGCTATTAGTAAACTGGAACGGGATACTGATTGTGAATGATCAACCATGATCACATTGAATGGCAGTGCTGGCTCGAAGGGCCAAATGGCCTACTCCTGCACCTATTGTCTATTGTCTATTGTCTATTAAGTCTCAACACGAAATCCATGTTCATGTTCTCCAGAGAAGCTGATTGAACTGCTGAGTAACTCCAGCGATTTGCGTACAATTAGGAAAACAAGGATTATGTTTGGACAGGCACGATTGGGTTTATCTTGGGATTATGGATGGTAAAGTGAGGGAGGTCAGCATGGAGAACAGAGATGGCAGAGGAATAGTTGAGGTCCTTCACTGCAGATGAACAGAGGAGGAGAAGAGAAACAAAGTCACAGGTTCATGAAAAATGGAGCAGTGGAGGACAGTCAGGAACCTGCGTCTGATTTAGCTTGATTTTTGATTAAGATTTAACCTTCCTGAAACTCATAGTCTGTATTCTATTGACCTTTATCCACCTAAACTGATCAGAAGCCTCGTTAGAACAACAGACAGACACACTGGAACCTCAAGGAGAATAATTACAGATTCTCTAAATGAAATATTACAGAAAATTGAGCAATATTATATGGAATTGGAGAGAGAACCAAAATCAATAAGAAATATGAAGTGGTGCTCTCTTATATTTCCAAAACAATAATGTGCAGTGCCATTTGCATACCATCCAAGTTTTCATTTTTAATCAGACTACGAAGGAGTCCATCTGTGGTACGTTGTAAAATTCAGCTCAGTTTACATCACTTGGGGCCAGTATCATTCAGGACATCATCAACATAATCACATCATATGTTGGTGTGGTTTGTCATGCAAATTTCAATCAGTAATTGTTTATATTGGTGCTTGGAATGACAAGGCACACTTAGATGAATTATTGGTTCAGCTTGAATTTCTGCCTGACTTGATTTGTCATAGGCTCACAGCGCCAGAGACTCGGGTTCAATCTTGACTGTGGGTGGTGCCTGTGTGGAGTTTGTATGTTTTCTCTGTGACCTCTGGCTTTTCTCCGGGTGCTCCGGTTTCCTCCCACACTCCAAACACACGCAGGTTTATAGGTTAATTGGCTTCTGTAAATTGCCCCCAGCGGGTAACCGGAGATCAATGGTCAACATGGACTTGGTGGGCCAAAGTGCCTGTTTCCACACTGTATCACTAAACTAATCTAAACATTTCTTTTAATTTGTCTTTAACTGCTTTTGATCACAAATGAATGAGTCCATAAATACAAAGCTCGTTAATTCAGCCAGAGTGTAAACTGGATCTAAATTGTGACTGATTTTTGAAAAGCAAATTGCGTATGTTCACAATAACATAAGAAAATAGTAGGAAAAGGACATTTGCCCCTTCAAGCCTATCCCTACCATTGAACATGATTGTGGTTGATCAGCCCCATGCCTCATCTGTATCAACCTTCCATCAAAGATCGCTGCAGCTATTGGCAGTAGAACATAGAACAACACAGTGCAGATATAGGCCCATAATATCTGTGCCGAGTATGATGGCAAGATAAACCCATCACTCAGCACATTATCCATTTCCCTCCATTACCTAAGGTAGACACGCAAAACTGGAGTAACTCAACGGGACAGGCAGCGTCTCTGGAGAGAAGGAATGGGTGACGTTTTGGGTCGAGATCCTTCTTCAGACTAAGTTACTCCAGCATTTTGTGTCTATCTTCGGTTTAAACCAGCATCTGCACTTCCTTTCAACACACTCCCTCCATTACCTACATGCCCATGTGCCTATTGAACATCCCACATTAAAGCTATGCCTCTCACATTGCCTCCCTGGGTAAAAGGCTTCTGACTGTTTACCTTATCTACAATAAGGCGGCACGGTGGCACAGCGGTAGAGTTGCTGCCTTACTGCGAATGCAGCGCTGGAGACTCAGGTTCGATCCTGACTACAGGTGCCGTCTGTACGGAGTTTGTACCTTCTCCCCGTGACCTGCGTGGGTTTTCTCCGAGATCTTCGGTTTCCTCCCACACTCCAAAGACGTACAGGTATGTAGGTTAATTGGCTGGGCAAATGTTAAAAAAATTATCCCTAGTGTGTGTAGGATAGTGTTAATGTGCGGGTATCGCTGGGCAGCGCGGACCCGGTGGGCCGAAGGGCCTGTTTCCGCGCTGTATGTCTAAATCTAAATCTAAAAAAAATCTCAGTTTTATATACTTCTATTAGATCTTCTCCTCAACCTCTAGCATTCTAGAGTAAACATTCCAAGTTTAGCTAACACACATTAATACAGGCAGCACCCTCTCCAAAGCCTCCACATTCTGCCTCTAACGGGCAACCAAAGCTACACACAATGATCCCAATGCAGCCGAACCAAAGCCCCATTGAGCTGCATCATGACTGCAGTATTTGGCAACCTTTTCACTGCCTGAATGGTATCCTGTTTTATCATTCTCCGTTCCAAGTGAACTACTTCAAATTTTCCCACATGATAGTACATTGGCCAACATTTTTTCCTTTTCTGTCTATATCTATTCTATCTTATTCTACCTGTACCTCACATTGAATTGTTTGTATTCACCTCGCAATTTCGCTATCGTAGAATCACCTGCAAATTGGCCCCCCGTAACAGAAGCGTCCATGTCGCGGGGCTGGAAACTGGAAGTGTCCTTAGCTAATTCTGCTACCACCATCGTCCACTGTACAAGTGATGACTCCCACTGATTGTCGCCGGAAGCTTGCGCCCTTTTCAGGACGGACAATGACAGTGATGTGACATTTGAAACATGGACACAAAAGAAGAGGACTAAAAAACTCCTGCTAGTTTGCCAGTCCCAGTCCTCTGTCCAGGCTAATGTTATTCCCATCATGAGCGCCTATCTTACGAAATAACGTTTTATCTGAAGAAGGGTCTCGACCCAAAACATCACCCATTCCTTATATCCAGGAATGCTACCTGTTCCGCTGAGTTACTCCACCATTTTGTGTCTATCTCTTATCTGACTTCTCCTGCTTTTCGGGTCTATCTTCGGTTCTCCCCTATCCACTCTGGCTGATACTCACAGAACTGTAATATGTTTTTCAGACATGATTTCCCCATCATGAAGCCATGCTGAGACTGGTTGATCGGGTTATGACTTGCTAAATTATCTGCTCAGTAATGGTTTCAAACATTTTTCCAATAATAGTTGTTTGGCTAACCCGGCTTCAATTATCTGCTTTCTGCCTCTCAATACGAGTGTCAGATTGGCATTTTTCCAATCCCCCAGTTCTTCTCCAGAATCTCAGTTCAGTTTCACTTTCAGTTTAGTTTATTGTACCGAGTTACAGTGAAAAGCTTTTGGAAGCTTTGGAGCAGTGAATATCTCAGGAGCGTTGTAACTTCTAAGCATTGCACTCATTATCTCCGTAGCCACTTCTTTTAGAATCCAAAAATATCAAGCATCGTGTCTTGGAAATGTGTCAGCTTTTCGTTTACCAGATCTTAATTCTCTGCTGATAGTGATAGTGATGGAACTTTTTATTATTGCGCGGATGTTCATAACACATTCCTTGATGTATGGCTTTCCCCATCTTCGGATAAATGGATGTTTACATAATGTGCAAAGGCCAGTAGTAGAGCTGCAATGGTAAGGTGCTAAATGGTATTTTATTTATCACATGTACTGAGGTACAGTGAAATTCATTATTGTAGACAGTTCAGTACAATTATCATTATATACAAGCACTTCAATTCATCTTAGATAAGCATTTCAGACTGTATAGCAGTAGTACACTGAGACAGTATACGGAGTCTGTTTAGGAAGGAACTGGAGAAACTGGTTTAAACCGAAGATAGACATGAAAAGCAGGAGTAACTCAGTGGGACAGACATCAGCTCTGGAGAAAAGGAATAGGTTACATCACCTATTCCTTTTCTCCAGAGATGCTATCTGACCTGCCCGGCATACAGAGTCAACAGATTGGCACCATTTACACGTCCCCTTTGTCGTAAATTTGTGCGGAGTTCTTGACCTGACCATGGTTGCTGGGTCTTCCTGGCCAAGCATAGCCGTGCAGGTTGCGTCTGGTCCACTCGCTCGGCCTCCTGCAGCGGTGCCCATTCCAACTGGGCCCCAGGCTTTTGCAGGGCCTCCATCGGCCCACTCCACCGTCGAGGCCATGCACTGCCTCCCGCAGACGGGTGGGTTTCCGGTCCCAGTCTGCGGTAGGCTGGGCCTGGCTTACGGGGCAGGTCCTCCTTCCTCAGTCCGCGGTGGGCAAGCTGGACCTTTTCTGGGCAGGTCCTCGGTCTTCTGTCCGCGGCGGACAGTCCAGGCCTGCTGGTGGGTCTGGCTGCGGTTTGCCGATATATTCCCACCGCTCGTGGCTTGCTGCCTCATAGCTCCAGTGGCTCGCGTTTAACAATGATCTCTGGCACTGTCGTAGAGGAGTTTGCATGTTCTCTCTGTGACCACGTAGGTTTTCCCTGGGTGCTCTGGTTTCATCCCACAGCCCAATGAGATATGGATTTGTAGGTTAATTGGCCACTGTAAATTGCTCCTATTATGTAAATAAGGGACAGAATTCAGGTTTTGGAAAGTTCATCGGAAAGTGTGAAGAATAAAATTGGGATCAATGTAAGATTATGTAACTGGATAGGTTATGGTCGGCACAGATTTAGTGGGTCAAAGGGCCTCTTTCCATTATGTATAACTTGATGATTCTACTTCTCCAGAAACATGGTTAATGAGCCCTTTAAAAAGAAAATTAATTTACTGATCAAGGGTATTGTTCGCTTTGGTACAAGAGAAGGTGTATGAAAATTGAATTAAGTTACATAAAGATTATAAGGGCTTGGCAGGGTGAATAAAAAGAGTCAAGCATGTAGGAAGGAACTGCACCAATTATTTGACGTTACTTAAACGTCACCAATTATTTTTCTCCAGAGATGCCGCCTGTCCTGCTGAGTTACTCCAGCATTTTGTGTCAAATACTTTGATTTAACCCAGCATCTGCAGTTCCTTCCTACACACTTGACTCTTTTTATTCATCCTGCCAACCCCATTATAAACTTTATGCAAATTAATTCAATTTTCATACACCTTCTCTTATGCATCTGCAGTTCTTTCCAACATGGTATATAAAAACTATTTCCTTCAGCAGAGGGAATAAAAAATATAGAGGGTTGTATACTCTGCCTGAAAGGCAGAAATCCTCACCTGGTTCAAAGCATAGCTGGATGACTATTTGATGTGCCCACAGATCCAGAGCTGAGAAATAGGATGCGAGTGAATGGCACTTTCATGGCTAGTCTAGTTTAGTTTAGAGATACAGTGCAGAAACAGGCCCTTCGGCCTACCGAGCCCGCACCGACCAGCGATCCCCGCACACTTATGCTGTCCTACACACACTTGGGACAATTTACACATACACCACGCCAATTAACCTACATACATGTATGTCTTTGGAGTGTGTGAGGAAACCGAAGATCTTGGAGAAAACCCATGCAGTCACAGGGAGAACATATAGGGTGAATAAAAAGAGTCAAGGTGAATTTGTGGAATTCTTTGCCATAGAAGACTGTAGAGGCCAAGTCAATGGATATTTTTATGGCAGAGATGGATAGATGTTTGATTTGTACAG
Organism: Rhinoraja longicauda; assembly: GCF_053455715.1. Classification (NCBI taxonomy): domain Eukaryota; kingdom Metazoa; phylum Chordata; class Chondrichthyes; order Rajiformes; family Arhynchobatidae; genus Rhinoraja; species Rhinoraja longicauda. The sequence goes on from NC_135954.1 coordinate 102,016,834, forward strand.
GTGTCAGAGGTTATCGGGAGAAGGTGGGAGAATGGGGTTAAGAGGGAGAGATAGATCTACCTTGATTGAATGGCAGAGTAGACTTGATGGGCTGAATGGCCTAATTCTACTCCTATCACTTATAACCTTATGACCTTAACGACATCTTCCCTATAGGAGGGTGACCAAAATGTAACACAATACGCCAAGTGAGGCTTCAACGATATCTTGTACAATTACAATATAACATCCCAACTTTTATATTCAGTGCCCATTACTTGTGAGAGGCAGCAAGCTAGAAACCAAGCCCTACCATGGTTTTCCTTCCCAAACTGCAACACCTCACACTTACCTGAATTTAACTCCATTAGTCATTTTTTAGCTCAAGTACCCAGCTGCTCAAGATCCCGTAATTCTTGTTAAACTTCACTGCCTGTGAAACCACCTATTTTAGTGCCATCTACAAACTTACTAACCTGATCAGTCTGAAGAAGGGTCTCGACCCGAAACGTCACCCATTCCTTCTCTCCCGAGATGCTGCCTGACCTGCTGAGTTACTCCAGCATTTTGTGAATAAATCGATCTGTACCAGCATCTGCAGTTATTTTCTTATATCTCTTAACTTACTAACCACGCCTTGTACATTTTCATCCAAATCGTTGATACAGATAGCCAACAGCAATGGGACCAGCATCGACCTCTGAGACACACCACTGGTCAGATGCCTTCAATCTGAAAAACAATCTCTGCACCTAGCATCGGGCCAAGAATGTATCCAATCAGTCGAAACAAAGAACTGCAGATGCTGGTTAATACACAAAAGGACACAAAGTGCTGGAGTAACTCAGCAGGTCAGGCAGCATCCTGTACCATCCTATACCTATCCTGTGCCAACCTATTACCTGCCATGCTCTGCAGAGATGCTGCCTGGCCCACTGAGTAACTCCAGCACTTTATGTCCTTTTACGTATCCAATCAGCCAGCTCTCCCTGGATCCCGAACAATCTAACCTTCCAGAGCAACTTACCATGCGGAACCTTGTCAAAGGGCCTGTTGAAATCCAGATGGAAATATTTCCAGCCCTGCCCTCATCTACTTTCTTGGTCACTTCTTCAGGTATTTCTGAGACATGCTGACCGCAACCATTCTGCCTCCTATCTTTCCAAATCCATGCATATCTGATCCCTCAGAACCCCTCCAGTAACTTGCCTACCACAGGTATCGGGCTGGTCTGAAGCCCCCCAGAAAAAGACACAATGTGCTGGAGTAACTCAACGGGTCAGGCAGCATCTCGAGAGAACAATGATAGGTGACATTTTTAGGTTGGGACTCTTCTTCAGACTATAGTTCCCAGGTTTTTCTTTGCACACCTTTTTAAACAAAAGCACAATGTTCCCCACCCTCCAGTCACCTGTCTCTTCACCCATGGTGTATATGTGCTGTATATATCTCTGCCAAGGCTCCCACAATTTCTTCTCTGGTTTCCCGTGGTGTTCTTGCACATACATTCAACGAAAGATGCAATAAAAATGGTTCTATTTGTCCTTGAATAAATACTGCAATTCCTTATGATGCAATATGGATTTGGGATATTTGCTGCGTCATTAATGTGCACTCCATTTTAAGGAACTCATGAGGTTTTTTTTTTAAATCCCCTGTGCAAATCTATTCTTGGATACAAATTAATGATGTGAATTCTCAAACCATTTGCTGCACATGCTTCTATCAATTAGGATTACAATTTCACACTTTTACACTTCTATATTTTTAATAACGTTTCCTCACGGTTGTCGGGTTTCAGTTTAGTTGCACATCCGCGCTATATTAATTACAGTAACACTCTGGTAATCTGCCATCAGATTTTTAGTTTAGTTTAGTTTAGAGATGCAGCGTGGAAACAGGCCCTTCGGCCCACCGAGTCAGCACCGACCAGCGATCCCCGCACATTAACACTATCCAACACACACAAGAGACAATTTACACTTATACCAAGACAATTAACTTACAGACCTGAAGGTATTTATTCACAAAATGCTGGAGTAACTCAGCAGGTCAGGCAGCATCTCTGGAGAGAAGGAATGTGTGACGTTTCGGGTCGAGACCCTTCTTCAGTCTGAAGAAGGGTCTCGACCCGAAACGTCACCCATTCCTTCTCTCCAGAGATGCTGCCTGACCTGCTGAGTTACTCCAGCATTTTGTGAATAAATACCTTCGATTTGTACCAGCATCTGCAGTTATTTTCTTATATTAACTTACAGACCTGTACCTCTTTGGAGTGTGGGAGGAAACCGGAGATCCTGGAGAAAACCCACGTGGTCATCGGGAGAACGTGCAAACCCCAAAAGCCATAGCCAGGATTGAACCCAGGTATCTGGCGATGTAAGGCAGCAACTCAACTGATGCCCTTTTTAAAACACATCGAGAGATTTAGTATTAGTTCTACTTACTTTAATTTAATGGTGCTGTGTGGAAATGGGCTCTTCTGCCCACCGTCCACACCGATCATCAATCACCCCATACACAGCCCACACGCTCGGGGGCAATTTACGGAAGTCAATTACCCTATAAACTCGCAAATCTTTGGGAGACCGATGGCGGCACGATGGCGCAGCGGTAGAGTTGCTCCCTTTCAGCGCTTGCAGTGCTGGAGACCCGGGTTACATCCCGATTATGGGTGCTTGTCTGTACGGAGTTTATACATAAGGGGATGAGAGTGGAAGTTTTGTTGCCTTCCATCACAGTGAGGGGGTGTTTGGAGTCACTGTGATGGATGTTGGTGTTGGGGTCGTGTGTCCTGTGTTCTTTTCTTTTTTGCTGTGTCTTGTGACTGCTAAAATTTCATTCGGTATTTATACCGAATGACAATAAAGTTCTGTTATACTGTTATACTGTTATACATTCTCCCCGTGACCTGCGTGGGTTTTCTCTGAGATCTTCGGTCTCCTCCCATATTCCAAAGACGTACAGGTTTTGAGGTTAATTGGCTTGGTATGAGTGTAAGTTGTCTCTAGTGTGTGTCGGATAGTGTTAGTGTGCGGGAATCGCTGGTCGGTGTGGACTCCGAGGGCCGAAGGGTCTGTGTCTCTAAACTAAAAAAACAAAACTAAACCTGGAGGAGGAGACTCCTGGAGAAAACGCACGCGGTCACAGGGAGAACGTGCAAACTCCACACAGAAAAGCACCCGAGGTCAGGATTGAACCCGGATCTGTGGTGCTGTGCGGCAACAGAACTACCAACTGTGCCCATAAATATCTGGCATCATGAGTTTCTAATCTGTTGCAATGCCAAAAGAAAATCAATAAATTGTCAGTGCAATGTATTTTCAGCACTTTCAGTTTTTATTTCTGTTGCCACATAGACTTCCTCCGGGATCAATGTCACTGTACTTAACTGGCAGTGTCTGTGCAAAGTGATACTCTTTAAACAATCTCTTCAGAGAGGCACTTTCCCTCATTTAATAGAAGTTATAATGACCGTACGTAATGATAAACAGTTTTAGATTTAACACGAATCAAGTTGTAATCGACACACTTCTCAAAATGCAGTCAAGAATAATCTTCCATTCCCTGCTCGTGCACCTGCTTCTTCTCCGCGAGTGACGGGATCCTACGTTGCCAGGTAACCACATAAATTCAATGGAAAGGGGGCGTCCATTGGCTTTCAGTCACCAGAGTCTGGGAAGAACAATGGCCAGCTGTGTCAAAGTCCTCCATCTGTGACCCCCACAGAGGAAGCAAGCTGCAACTTATCCAGACCGCAGAGAAAGCACTTGCACTCCAACATTATAGAAAATAATGTCTAGGCTCCTGTCACTGCTCCCTATTCTTGATGCTGATGACGCTAATGTCTTGGGCTGCCGGAGCAGCTGATTCCTGACTGTCTTCGCAGAGCCCTCTACTGATGTCGGCGGTGAACTACTGTCTTGAAAAAATAACTTTCACAGCTGGGGGCGCAGCGGTAGAGTTGCTGCCTTACAGCGCCAGAGACCCGGGTTCGATCCTGACTACGGGTGCGGTCTGTACGGAGTTTATACGTTCAGCACGTGACCCGTGTGGGTTTTCTCCTGTTTCCTCCCACTTTAAGTCTGAAGAAGGGTCTCGACCCAGAACGTCACCCATTCCTTCTCTCCAGAGATGCTGCCTGTCCCACTGAGTTCCTCCAGCTTTTTGTGTCTATCTTCCTCCAAAGAAATACAGGTTTGGAGGTTAATTGGCTTCGGTAAGATTGTAAATTGTCCCCTAGCGTAGATAGTGCATGGGATCGGTGGTCGGTGCGGACCCGGTGGGTCGAAGACAATAGACAATAGACAATAGACAATAGGTGCAGGAGTAGGCCATTCAGCCCTTCGAGCCAGCACCGCCATTCAATGCGATCATGGCTGATCACTCTCAATCAGTACCCCGTTCCTGCCTTCTCCCCATACCCCCTCACTCCGCTATCCTTAAGAGCTCTATCCAGCTCTCTCTTGAAAGCATCCAACGAACTGGCCTCCACTGCCTTCTGAGGCAGAGAATTCCACACCTTCACCACTCTCTGACTGAAAAAGTTCTTCCTCATCTCTGTTCTAAAAGGCCTACCCCTTATTCTTAAACTGTGGCCCCTTGTTCTGGACTCCCCCAACATTGGGAACATGTTTCCTGCCTCTAATGTGTCCAATCCCCTAATTATCTTATATGTTTCAATAAGATCCCCCCTCATCCTTCTAAATTCCAGTGTATACAAGCCCAATCGCTCCAGCCTTTCAGCATACGACAGTCCCGCCATTCCGGGAATTAACCTAGTGAACCTACGCTGCACGCCCTCCATAGCAAGAATATCCTTCCTCAAATTCGGAGACCAAAACTGCACACAGTACTCCAGGTGCGGTCTCACCAGGGCCCGGTACAACTGTAGAAGGACCTCTTTGCTCCTATACTCAACTCCTCTTGTAACGAAGGCCAACATTCCATTGGCTTTCTTCACTGCCTGCTGTACCTGCATGCTTCCTTTCATTGACTGATGCACTAGGACACCCAGATCTCGTTGAACTCCCCCTCCTCCTAACTTGACACCATTCAGATAATAATCTGCCTTTCTATTCTTACTTCCAAAGTGAATAACCTCACACTTATCTACATTAAACTGCATCTGCCATGTATCCGCCCACTCACACAACCTGTCCAAGTCACCCTGCAGCCTTATTGCATCTTCCTCACAATTCACACTACCCCCCAGCTTAGTATCATCTGCAAATTTGCTAATGGTACTTTTAATCCCTTCATCTAAGTCATTAATGTATATCGTAAATAGCTGGGGTCCCAGCACCGAACCTTGCGGTACCCCACTGGTCACTGCCTGCCATTCCGAAAGGGACCCATTTATCCCCACTCTTTGCCTGTTTCAGCGCTGTATCTAAGCCAAACTTAGCCAAACTTAGCAAAATTAAACTAAGCAGTGGAGCAGCTGTAAGCGGGATACTGACCATCCAAACAGTCGGCCTTCGTTGCTGACATTGGATGGGCTGAGACACTCTCTCACCATTGGGAAGATCACAGTCTTTGCCTTCAGGCCCAATTGCAAACTCACTTCTTTTGGCCACTTTTAAACCCGGCTCTCTCCCTGACAACTGGCTGCACACTTAGTGATATTTTTGACCGTGAGGTGAGATTCGCACCACGTACCCGTGCTACGGCCTATTTCCAGCATCATAGCAGCAGCTGACTCTGCCCTTGCTTCCACTCATCTGGTACTGAAAGCCCCAAGCATGCTCTTGTTACCTTTTGTAAGGTCTCGTTAGCACATGTGACATGTCATGGTGAAATTGTTTTGCATACCATACACAAAGTATGCAAAGAGTCACCACGTATAGGGCGGCAAAGTTACAAAGTATTCAATGCATCAGTCTGAAGAAGGGTCTCGACCCAAAACGTCACCCATTCCTTCTCTCCCGAGATGCTGCCTGACCTGCTGAGTTACTCCAGCATTTTGTGAATAAATACCTTCAATTTGTACCAGCATCTGCAGTTATTTTCTTACACAATGTAGATTCCAATGGTCCCTCTTTGTTATCTCAGCACCCCCACCCCACCCCCACGTCGGGTCTCTCTTCACTCGGCTCTTAACTTAGGGCAACCACAACTAGATGAAAACTCTAACCATTCATGGGAAAGCTGAGAGCTGAAAGCTTTGTGGTGGCGCAGCGGTAAAGTTGCTACCTTAGAACGCTTGCAGCGCCGGAAACCTAGGTTCGATCCCGACTACGGGTGCTGTCAGTACGGAGTTTGTACGTTCTCCCCGCGATCTTCGGTTTCCTCCCACACTCTAAAGGCGTACAGGTTCGTAAGTTAATTGGCTAGGTACTAGTGTAATTTGTCCCTAGTGTTTGTAGGATAGTGTTAGTGTGTGGGGATCGTTGGTCGGTGCAGACTCGGTGGGCCGAAGGGCTTGTTTTCGCGCTGTATCTCTAAACTGAAGCCTTAAAACTAACTTGTTTCTCCATCTCATTTCAGAGAAAGGATCTTGGAGCTGACACGTTGACCCTGTTTCTCTTTCCAGGGAAGCTGCCCGACCTGCTGACTTTTCTCTTTTTAGTTCAGATTTTGTCGCATCGGCAGCTATTTTGATTCCCAAAAGTGGACCAGGTGTCAGCTTGTGTATCTGACGTGCTGTGTATTTACTGAAGAAAGGTGGGCCAATCTATGTTGTTAATTCACTCGAAGGTAGCAGGATCAAGAAGGCTGCGTGTGAGGTTGGTACCTTGAGGTTGTCCTGTTGCCATGGCCGATGTGCCCGTGCAGGAGCAAGAGACACCAGACGGGCACAGAACATACTGTAACAAGCTGCTCCTCTCGCAGAAGCTGGCAATCGTTAACCAGTGTAAAGAGTGAAAATATGGAAACACTTGGGTATTGCGCTAGGTAAAGCTTTGCAATCAGAGGAGTCTAAGTCTCCATCAGCTGTCAGCCTGAACTGTCTCATTTTGTTCCTTTAATCATTTCCATCAGGAATTGTAGACAAATGTGCACCACTTCAGCAGCTCGAACTGATTAGCTCACTGACACCACGGGGAAAGAGTGTCTCTCCATCATTAGATAACCAGATGCTGTTCATAGACTGCTTCCACTCCCCTTGGACAGTGGCAACCATCCAAATCCCTTCCCACTGCATTCATTTCTCTTCATTGTTTTCTCTGATCTCTGTGATCTTACATCCAGGTGCCAGGGAAGGTCCTTCTCTGACAGCCCTCTGCATCGTTACTCAGTTAAGAGAAAGCAAGTGGCCAGCATGTGCGGGTTTAGGGTCTTCCTTTTACTCTTCCTCCGGGATTTCCGGTGGCCAGGAACAGAACAGGTGAAACATCCTGGCCAACCCTAAACCAAATATTTTTGGACCTGTTGCATTTGGATGTCTCATATACAATACCTTGTCAGCATCATCTGAACCAGTTCAGACACTTGTGAGTGAGGAGGCATTTCTGCCACAGTTAGTCATAGAGTAATATAGCGTAGAAACAGGCCATTTGGCCCTACTCATCCATGCTAACCAAAATCCCCCATCTGAGCTAGTCCCATTTACCTGCATTTGGTCCATATCCCCCTAAACCTTTCCTATCCATATACCTGTCCAAGTGTCTTTTAAATGCTATTGAGGGCGTGCAGCGTAGGTTTACTAGGTTAATTCCCGGAATGGCGGGACTGTCATATGTTGAAAGACTGGAGCGACTAGGCTTGTATACACTGGAATTTAGAAGGATGAGAGGGGCTCTTATCGAAACGTATAAGATTATTAAGGGGTTGGACACATTAGAGGCAGGAAACATGTTCCCAATGTTGGGGAGTCCAGAACCAGGGGGCACAGTTTAAGAATAAGGGGTAGGCCATTTAGAACAGAGATGAGGAAAAACTTTTTCAGTCAGTGAGTTGTGAATCTGTGGAATTCTCTGCCTCAGAGGGCAGTGGAGGCCAATTCTCTGAATACATTCAAGAGAGAGCTAGATAGAGCTCTTAAGGATAGCGGAGTCAGGGGGTATGTGGAGAAAGCAGGAACGGGGTACTGATTGAGAATTATCAGCCATGATCACATTGAATGGCGGTGCTGGCTCGAAGGGCTGAATGGCCTCCTCCTGCACCTATTGTTTATTGTCTATTGTCTAAATGCTGTTGAAGTACCTGCCTCAACTACCTCCTCTGGCAGCTCATTCCATATCTCCCCCACACTCTAAATAAAAATGTTGCACTTCTATTAAATCTATTCAATCTTAGTTTAGTTTATTTAGTTTAGTTTAGAGGCGCAGCGCGAAAACAGGCTTTTCGGCCCACCGATTCTGCATGGACCAGCAATCCCTGTGCACTAGCACGATGCTACGCACTAGGGACAATTTACAATTTTTACCAAAGCCAATTAACCTACAAACCTGTACGTATTTGGAGTGTTGAAGGAAACTGGAGCACCCGGGGAAAACCCATGGGGTCACGGGGAGAACGTAGAAACCCCACACGGTCAGCACCCGTAGTCAGGATCGAACCGGGATCTCTGGTGCTGTAACTCTACCGCTGCACCACTGAGCATTGGAAGTCATCCAGAGATTACAACCATTGAGGTCTAGCTCTTTAACCTAGACATAGCTCTCCCCAATCAGACAGCACCCGTAGTCAGGATCAAACCCGGGACTCTGGCGCTGTAAGGCATCAACTATCGCTGCCCCACCCTGCCGCCCAAATTAGGCGTATTTAAGCATAATTAAAATATTTATAATCATATTATTAAATCTTGCCCCACTTACCTTTTTTTTAAACTTAAGAGCTGGAGGACATAGGTTTGAAGTGAGAAAATGTTTTCACAATGTAATAGCTCAAAGTGCTGCAGAGTCCGCTTACCAACTCTGACAAGATCATTTTTCTTTCTGTCAGTGTCTTACCATTTGGAAGTCAACATCCTCACGCTTATTTCCTGTTAGTGTTGGTTTCCTCTGAGATCCAATCTTCCTCTGACCCAGTTTGGATGGCTCTCACTCCCCGCTAAACTTTAGCTAGAAGCGCATTCAAATGTTTCTGTGCATATGTGGGAAGGAACTGCAGATGCTGGCTTAGACCGAAGATAAACACTCAGCGGGTCCGCCAGCATCTCTGGAGAAAAAGGATGGGTGATGTTTCGGGTCGGAGCCCTTCTTCAGACTGTTGGGGGAGGGGGAGGATGGGCACACTGGAGGTAGGAAAAGGCCAGAAAAAATCAGGGCCGGCAACAGATGGCCAAGGAAGGGTTTGAGCCCATAATGGCCCATTGTTGGCTGGGGAAGAGGTCATAACAGGGGGGGGGGGATACAAGGATGCGAACTGTAGAACTAGTAGGATGACTGGGGTGGGGGAGAGGGGGAGGAGAGAGGGAACACAAGGGTTAATGGAAATTAAAGAAATCAACGTTGGGTTGCAAGCTGCCCAAGCGAAATATGAGATGCTGTTGCCCAAGCAAAGTATGAGTTTCTGTGCCTATTCAGGTAGTAGTAGGTGTGGGGAGAATGAGGATGGGGTGGCGGACTTTTCTCTCCCTCTGGAGACCACGAGCAGGCTGGGGTGAACAGTCCTGCAGGGAGTTTCATCTACATCCCCCACCTGGTGTGAATGTATCTCCATTGAGAGACAATTAGGTACACATACCAAATGTCTGCAAAATGTAGCTCGCTAATCAGAAGTTAAAATGTAAAATCCATCTGTGCAGGCATATAGAAGTGACAGGGAGGGGAAAGTAAAGGTGAAACATTTTGGTCATCTGGAAGCAAGCAATGCGATCAAAGCGGAGGATGGTGGCAGGGTAGCGCAGCGGCAGAGTTGCTGCTTTACTGCGCCAGAGACCAGGGTTTGATCCTGGCTACAGTTGCTGTCTGTACGGAGTTTGTACGCTCTCCTTGTGACCGTGTGGGTTTTCCCTGGGTTTTCCTTTGGAGTGTGGTTTCCTCCCACACTCCAAAGACGTACAGGTTTGTAGATTAATTGGCTTTGGTAAAAAAAAAAAAATTGTCCATAGTGTGTAGGATAGTGTTAGCGTGGGGGGAGGGGGTGATTGCTGGTCGATGCGAACTTGTTGGGTCAAAGGGCCTGTTTTCATGCTGTATCTCAAAGTCTGAAGTCTAAAGTTCAGGTCAGGCAGCATCTTAGCAGGGAATGAGCAGGTGATGGTTCTGGTTGGGACCCTTCTTCAGACTGATTGTAGTGGGGGTGGTGGGGTGGGGGGTGGTGGGGGAGATGTGGAGAAAGCTGGAAGAACGAGGTGTAGATGTGAAAAAGCCTAGTAAGTGATGGGCGGATACCGGCAAGGGAGGTTTAATTGGCAGATGGGTGGAGCAAATGACAAAGGCTAGAGATGAAAAGGAGACAAGGGTATCAGATGAGGAGGGAAGAGGAGCGAAATGAAAAACTAGAGAGAAGCATACAGGTGAAAAGAGCAGGGGAAGTGGTGGAAGGGCAAAGAGGAGTGGGATAGCGGCAGAAATGAGTGCGCATTGGTGTGGGGCTGCACTGGAAATAAAGTTAAAGTGGAAAATTATGAAGGAGCAGGTAATGATGTTGAAACAGTAATGACATCCTGTCACATTTCTGATAGATATATAAAAGTTTTGTATTACTGACGCAATTAAGTATCAGAAGAGAAGCCAGACATTAAAATGCAAGAAGTCACTCATCACCATCCAAGCTCCCATCTCTTAGCTGTTACAGACTCAAGGGACTGTTTCCTTTGAGCACTTTTCCAGGTAGAAAGATTTCCTCTGTTAGATTTGCACAGCAGCATTTATCAAACAGAACATATTTAGGGCTTTGGCAGAATTTGCAAAGATAAGAAGTTTTCTATTTAGTTTGAACTTGCCATCGTTCAAATTTTAAAGAAAATATGTTTTAACATTGAACCAGGTGAAGAGAGACATGTGAAATATCATCTCCAAAAATGAAACCTTATGTGTATCAAACCATTCCAAAATATTTTGTTCATTGTAAACTTGTCTATTATTACATTTTTTTTATTTTCTCATATGCCTGTGGCATCAGGAATTTACAATCATTCCTTTTACTTGCCTGTTAAATGCTTCAAGCTCCATTTCAAGTCAAGTTGAGTTTACCGTTATCAGCACAAGGGCATTGAGGTACGTGAACAATGAAAGTTTTTCCCACAGCAGCATCACAGGCACATAGACAACACACAAAACAAAAATAATGCATAATTTCCCATAAATTTAAGGTCATTCCTCCAAGACAGTGAATATAAAATAACTACGCAAAAACAAGACATTAGTACAAACCTCAATAAGAAGGCAAGCCCATTTCATTTAGTTTAGTTTAGAGATACAGCATGAAAACAGGCCCTTCGGCCCACCAAGTCCACGTCGACCAGCGATCCCCTTACACTCCTCAATGAGGCTCATTGAGGAGGCGCTGTGAACTGTTTGCGTGCTACTGTATGTTTTCATTTTTTTTTCTATTGGAACCTAATCAAATGTACAGCACTTTGGTCAACGTGGGTTGTTTTTAAATGTGCTATACAAATAAAATTGACTTGACTTGACTTGACTAACACTATCCTCTAACACAAGGGACAATTTACAATTTTTAACAAAGCCAATTAATCTACAAACCTGGTGTAACTCAGCGGGACAGGCAGCATCTCTGGAGAGAAGGAATGGGTGACGTTTTGGGGTCGAGGCCCTTCTTCAGAACCCACTTCAGAGTCCGAAGGAGGGTCTCGACCCGAAACGTGACCAATTCCTTCTCTCCAGAGATGCTGCCTGTCCCGCTGAGTTACTCCAGCATTTTGTGTCTATCTTTGGTTTAAACCAGCATCTGCAGTTCCTTCTCGACACAATCTACAAACCTGCATGTGTTTGGTGTGTGGGAGGATACCAGAGAATCTGGAGAAAACCCATGCGTTCACGGGGAGAACATACAATCTCTGTATAGCCAGCTGCGTAGTCAGGATCAAACCCGGGTCTCTGGCATTGTGAGGCACCAACTCCACCACTGTGCCACCGTGCCGCCTCGTGATCGTGCAAGGTAGCGGCACGGTAGCGCAGCGGTAGAGTTGCTGCTTTGCAGCGAATGCAGCGCCAGAGACTCAGGTTCGATCCTGACTACGGGTGCTGCACTGTAAGGAGTTTGTATGTTCTCCCCGTGACCTGCGTGGGTTTTCTCCGAGATCTTCGGTTTCCTCCCACACTCCAAAGACGTACAGGTATGTAGGTTAATTGGCTGGGTAAATGTAAAAATTGCCCCTAGTGGGTGTAGGATAGTGTTAATGTACGGGGATCGCTGGGTGGCGCGGACTTGGTGGGCCGAAAAGGCCTGTTTCCGGCTGTATATATATGATATGATATGATATAAGAGGTGATCTGTAAACTTCCGATGCCGAAGTAGGATTAGGGTTGTGCTGGTCGGTTCTGAAGAAGGGTCCCGACTCGAAACGTCACCCGTCCTTTTCTTCCAGAGGTGCTGTCTGACCCGCTGAGTTACTCCAGCACTTTGTGCCTTTCTTTGGTATAAACCAGCATCTGCAGTTCTTTGTTTCCACATCCTAGGTTCAAGAATCTGATGGTGTGGGACTTCAGGCTTCATGATAATAGCAGACTAGTGATTTCTACAGTGCACTACTTTCATTCACACTGAGAAAATAAATGACGAATTAGTTAACAGGTAAACAATTTTGAGGGTCTATTATTCAAATATTCCACACCGCCACCCAAATCTCTTGCCATTGCAGCTACCCAATTAAACTACTGCTTGTAGGTGACAAATTAGGTGACATTTCGGGTCAATACCCTTCTTCAGGCTGATTCTAGTTCTCTCTCCAATGAGAGTTCTGTAACACCCTCTCTCACTGCTCCGAACTATTTCACACCTATAGTTTCCCTCCCCGACCCACAGTCTGAAGAAGGGTTTTGACCCGAAACGTCACCTTTTCCTTTTCTTCAGAGATGCTGCCTAAACTGTTGAGTTACTCCAGCTTTTTGTGTCTATCTTCGAAAAAAGATTGTGACTATGCACCCTATCTATGACTCCCATAATCGTATGTACTTCGATCAGGTCACTCTTCAGCTTCCTTCTCTTCAAGTAAACCAGCCCTCAGCCTATGATTATGTGGACATACATTACAAATTAGCTATGTCTAATCCAAGACTAGAATAGGTTTAAGTGGTTAAACAGACTACTAATATTTTTGCATTTTCAACATCGTTGACATTGAAGTAGGATCTAGATTACAGCTCCCACTTTCCAGAGAGCATCTTTTCAGGGTTTGTTAAAGTCAGAGGGGAAGTGTTCTTTTCACATGACCAAAGTTGACTACATTTTTGGAAGGGTGGCATTCCTGGATGAGACACAGCCTCACTCCTCTTGACTGGCCAGTTGCCTCAAGCCTCGGCAACGTTCCTGGAACATGACCATCCTGCTCCAAAGGTGATCACCCTTCCTTAATCTGAATTAGGGATTTCCAGTGAAGATTTTCTGCTCGTCTCCACGCTGTCTTCGAGCATTAGTGCAGAGTTAGCAAGGAAAGGTAAATCGCTTGATTCCGAGTGGAAGACTTCCATGACTGCTTGCTCAACTGCAGTTTATCTACAACAGGTGCAGTGCGCACAACCTTTCATCTTCCCCTCCATCATTCGGCAGCATTAATAATGCAATATTTATCTCTTTTTGTGTGATGAGTACTGATCTTTCTCTTTGCTCTTTGGCTGAGTTCATGGAAACAGTTAATTATTAACTAAACAAACACTCATTGATGGGGGAAATGACAAGTGTGATTTATAAGCTGATATAAAAAATGTCTGCTGAGTGATATTGTGCCAAATCATCTTTTGCAGTCACTGTCTCCACTCGTCTAGCTCAGCCCATACTTAATCAATAACCTATTATTTTCCCAATATGAGATTGAGTAAGAAGGCCCATAAAATGACAGAGAAAGGACCGTGCCATTTATTATATCAGAGAATCTAGAGGACATTCTATAATAATGTGTGAAAACTGGTAAAATCCATTTTCATTAAATTTTTATTTTATTTTTTCTGGCGGGTTTTTGTGTGGTCAGCAAGATAAGGGATGTCAGTGCTGGAGAGTGGAATACACTTAGCACACGGTATCAATACAGAACATAAGGGACACCTAAGGTCACAGGAAGAATGTCGTTGTCCTACTTTGGTAAGGTCTCAAAAGTAAACTCTCTACTGCACTTGTTTTTCCTTCCCAACATAACACCGTCCCCTTTGGCTTTGGGAAAAGAACAAACTCCGAATGTCTACTCTGCCTCACGGTTTGATCACGGTTGATACATGTTTTCCTATTATGGCTATCAATTTAATTTTTAAAAAGAAAATACCGAAGATACTCAGCAGGTCATTCACAATATAATGCGATGTATTCAAAATCAGTGTAGGAAGGAACTGCAGACGCCGGTTGACACCGAAGATGGAAACAAAATGCTGGAGCAACTCAACGGGTCAGGAGGCATCTCTGGAGGAAAGGAATAGGTGACGTTTCGGATCGAGACCCTTTTTCAGACTGAGAGTCAGGGGAGAGGGCCAGAGAGCATGAGAGGTTAAAATTCTCCCCCGACTCTCAGTCTGAAGAAGGGTCTATTCTTTTTCTCCAGAGATGCTGTCTTTATTCTACATTTTCCTTGATCACCATCTATTTTGATGTCTCGTTTTCACATACTTTACCCCTTCCTTATCTCTGTCTCTCTCTCTCCCCTGACCCTCAGTCTGAAGAAGAGTCTCGACCCGAAACGTCACCCATTCCTTCTATTCAGAGATGCTGCCAGCCCCGCTGAGTTACTCCAGCATTTTGTGCCTATCTTCGGTGTAAACCAGCATCTTCCTACACTTTTCAGCTGCCTGGCTTGCTGAGTTTCTCCAGCATTTTGTGTCTATATTAAAAATCGGTCATCTTGGCTGAAACATCTCTCAAAAAGACCAGTCTATTTGCTCCATTTTTTCTGACCTTTTATCTAGCTTACAGCGTAAAAGCTAGAACTCTCTTATCCTAAACATGCTATTGAGGGCGTGCACCGTAGGTTCACTGGGTTCATTCCCGGAATGGCGGGACTGTCATATGTTGAAAGATTGGAGCGACTAGGCTTGTATACACTGGAATTTAGAAGGATGAGCGGGAATCTTATTGAAACATATAAGATTATTAAGAGATTGGACACACTAGCGGCAGGAAACATGTTCCCAATGTTGGGGGAGTCCAGAACCAGGGACCACAGTTTAAGAATAAGGAGTAGTCCACTTAGAACGGAGATGAGGAAAAACTTTTTCACTCAGAGAGTTGTAAATCTGTGGAATTCTCTGCCTCAGAAGGCAGTGGAGGCCAATTCTCTGGATGCTTTCAATAGAGAGTTAGATAGAGCTCTTAATGATAGCGGAGTCAGGAGGTATGGGGAGAAGGCAGGAACGGGGTACTGATTGTGAATGATCAGCCATAATTACATTGAATGGCGGTGCTGGCTCGAAGGGCCGAATGACCTACTCCTGCACTTATTATCTATTGTCTATTGTCTAAACTAATTAAGTTCAATGAGGAGCCAAGTTATCTGGCCCTTTCTGAGCCACTATTGCTGAATGATTAACATTTGATCTTGTCATCTCTCATCCTTTTGCTCAAAAGGATAGCATTAAGCTAGAAAGAGTGCAGAGAAGATTTACAAGGATGTGACCAGGTCTCGAGAGTTTGAGTTTATAAGGAGAGAACCTGGATTGACCGGGGCTTTTTTTCCCCTGGACATAGGAGCCTGAAGGGTGATGTTATAGAGGTTTATAAAACCACGAGGGGCACAGATAAAATGCACAGCCACAGGGTATGAGAGGTTGACACTAGAGGGCATAAGTTTAAGGTGAAAGCCAACAAGACTCATTCGCCACTAAATCCCTGTATTGTAAAGGTAAGAGAAGACAAGGTATTCCAGCATTTGTTCTTGAATTCCCTTAATGCAGAGTAAACTCTTTACCTCGTTAACACTGGGGAACAAGATTGGGTGCAGTTCCCCACAATGCATCCTCAGCCTAGATCCAGCGGAAGGGTAACATGGAATAAAATTAACATCAGTCAACAACAACAACAGCAAGGGCAATGTCAGAAGGCACGGGTTCAGAAAGGAGATATGGGATTAAAAGAGATTAAAGGGTGGAATTCCTTTTCCAATTAAATAGGAAACATATATAGAAGCAGCTTAATGATTCCATTATCTGTCTGAATTTCTGTACTGGAGGGACAGATTCTACTCGCAGTCTGTAACACTGAAGCATCTACAAATTCAAGCCTTGTAATTAAAATGTGGCCTGGACACCGAGGGGAAGGGATTAAGATTAAATTGCCTTCAGCATACAGAGGCAGTTATAGAATGATAAAACAGCGAGTCAACTTTACGCTTTTGAAGTAATGGTGTATCACATACACTGTCAGGTAACAGCATTCAATTTCATGTGAATCATAATCATGTAGATACGGATAGTTTGATAGCAAACATGAAATGGGAATTTGGATTTGTCTCCAGAATATCTGAGAACTCCTTTCTGAAGGGCTGCAATTGGTCAACCAAGTTTATATAGGGCTTTTCTCTGGAACTGCTATGCTATGATGCTATGAGAGCTGTATTTTGTATCTCTCTGATTGCCCTAACTATTGTACTTGAGTTTGACTTAATTGTATTCATTGCATTATCTGATATATATATATATATATCAGATAATATTATCTGATTTGATTGGACAGCATGCAAAACAAAGCTTTTCACTGTTCATAAGTTCATAAGTTCTTAAGTGATAGGAGCAGAATGAAGCTATTCGGCTCATCAAGTCTACTCTACCATTCAATCATAGCTGATCTATTCTTCCCTCTTAACCCATTCTCCTTCCTTCTCCCCATATTCCCTGACACCCGTACTAATCAAGAATCTATCAATGTCTCCCCTAAAAATATCCATTGACTTGGCCTCCACAGCCTTCTGTGGCAATGAATTCCACAAAACCTAAACATTGTTTGAATTATTGAACCTTTGAATGAAATACCTGTGCTGCTGAACATTTTGCTTACCAATGTCGATTAAACTCCCCAAATTAAGTTGGCCAGTTAACAGAATAAAGCTGATCCTTGTGATCTTTGACAGCAAGTGAGTGCAGAATGTATTGAATACGTTTTCCCACCAAGCTAATGTCACTGCAATGGAAATGTCACTGCAGTATACTCAGCTCTCTGAGAAGACTGTGCTGTTCTCCGTCTCTCTCATGTACACTGCAGTAATGCTGGATACACTTTTTACACCCATGCTCCTATGCAACATTGAGCATAATTTAGTTTTGTGTAATTTTAGCTTAGTTCAGTTGTTTAGTTTATTGATACACTGACCATCGATCAACCATTCACATTGACACTGTTATTCCACTTTCTAATCCATTCCATACACACTAGGGGCAATTTACAGTGGTCAATTAATCTACAAAACACGCACGTCTTTGGAATGTGGGAGCAAACCGGAGCACCCGGAGGGAGCCCATGCAGTCACAGGGAGAATGTGCTAACTCCGTACAGACAGCACCCAAAGTTTGGAACGAACCCGGGTCTCTGGTGCTGTGAGACAACAGCTCTATCAGCCATGCCACTGTGCTGCTCTAAGTTCCTGTTGTTCTATACAGGTCTTCCAGTCATGGTTGACAGCTTAAAATAATAGAGATAGAAAGCTAGGAAATTCTTACGTGGCCCCACTTCTAACAAGAGACTACGGGAAGTTCTGCTCTAATGTGCTTTTAATGGCCAAATTGGTTATCAACGAGATTTATGTTCTAATTTCTGTTCAAACTTACTTCAGAAATTGAAAAACATAAAAACAGCTGCCTTGGAAAAAGAAACCCAAATAAAAAGAAACTGTTTCTTGTAATCAGACAAAACACAGAGTTTGCCACAGGTGACCATTGAGATTAACAAGAAAACGCACACCTCCAGATTCAGGGACAGTTTCTTCCCAGCTGTTATCAGGCAACTGAATCATCCTACCACAACCAGAAAGCAGTGCTGAACTACTATCTACCTCTTTGGTGACCCTCAGACTATTCTTGATTGGACTTTGTTGGCTTTACCTTGCACTAAAGGTTATTCCCTTATCATGTATCTATACACTGTAAATGGATCGATCGACAATCATGTATTGTCTTTCTGCTGACTGGTTAGCACACAACAAAAAGCTTTTCACACGTGACAATAAACTAAACTGAAACTGAAACGGAATCACTCTATTGACACTTTTAGATCAGTTTAGTTTAGAGATACAGCGCGGAAACAGGCCCTTCGGCCCACCGGGTCCGCGCCGACCAACGACCCCCGCATATTAACACAATCCTACACCCACTAGGGACAATTTTTACATTTACCAAGCCAATTAACCTACAAACCTGTACGTCTTTGGAGCGTGGGAGGAAACCGAAGATCTCATAGGTCACGGGGAGAACGTACAAGCTCAGTATGGACAGCACCCTTAGTCGGGATTGAACCCGGGTCTGCGGCGCTGCATTCGCTGTAAGCAGCAACTCTACCGCTGCGCCACCGTGACCGCCGTGTGCAAAGATAGCCTATTAAACAATGCAACATACAGCCTTTAGTATTTATAGCTTGTAGTAACAAAAATATATACTGGTAGCTATTAAAAAGACCTTTATTTATGAAAATCCCGTGGGAGAAATAACGTTGTTAATAACGTTGTTCCAGGTCTGGAAACTGCCCTTCCCGAACTCTCTTTCCCCCATTGACACAATTGTTTTACAATGTGATTTTCTCCAACACAAGGTTTCTTAGACATGTAACTCTCATGTTATACCAGAACTAACTGTAGTTCGTAATGCAAGTAAACAGAGAGAATGCATTAGAAAACAAGCAATCAAGAAATAAATTTAAATGGTGTGATGTTAAAGGGATAAAGGGGCACTCCTATTTTGTTCAGCAAAAGCCATGATTCATTTTCATAAGGACTAAATAAGAGCCAAATTCCTACTGTATGTCAGCCTGTGCTATGGGTGATTCTCTACTTTGCCCAGTATCCTGTCTAGTTTGTGGCTCAAAAGACGGTAACTAGCAGATCCTCATAGAATAACATGCATGGAAACATGCCCTTTGGTACACCACGTCCAAACCAACCATCAAGCACCCATGAGATAGATCAGCCATGATTGAATGGTGGAGCAGACTTGATGGGCCGACTGGCCTAATTCGGCTCCGATCACATGACCTTATGACCTTATTTAGGCTGTGGGAGGTGGTTCCTGGGGCATGAGGCTGAAGGCCAGGGGAGGAGAGAATCGCAGTTCGCTGGTGATCCAGATGGAGACGATGGCTGCAATGGGCCTTTATGGCCAACTACACCTTGGACTGAGAAAATGGTGCCAAAACCTGGCGACTCGTGCTTGTGGACAGTGGGCCATTTCCATGCATTCGGTACTTAATCGGGGAGATGTATGGCAATAATCCTGCTGATCTGTATCATAAAAATGAATTTCACTGTACCTTGGTGTATGTGATAATGAACGAACCATTGAACCATTGGACATTAATTCCATTTGAATTCCCCACCTTGCCCTCTCTGCTAGATTGTACGATGTTGCCACATATCTACCTACCAGGATTAATTCAAAATTCAAACTTACCAACCCACCTGTCTTTGGGATGTGGGAGGAAAATGGAGGATTGGGAGGAAGCCTACGTGGCCGTAAGAGATTGTGCAAACTCCACAAAGTCAGCATCGAAGTTCAGGATAGAACCCAGGCTCCTGGAGCTGTGAGACGGTAGCTGTATCAGCTCTCAGAGATAGAAAATAGGTGCAGGAGGAGGCCATTTGGCCCTTCGAGCCAGCACCGCCATTCATTGTGATCATGGCTGATCATCTACAATCAGTAACCTGTGCCTGCCTTCTCCCCATATCCCTTGATTCCACTAGCCCCTCGAGCTCTATCTAACTCTCTCTTAAATCTATCCAGTGATTTGGCCTCCACTACCCTCTTTGGCAGAGAATTCCACAAATTCACAACTCCCTGGGTGAAAACGTTTCTTCTCACCTCAGTTTTAAATGGCCTCCCCTTTATTCTTAGACTGTGGCCCCTGGTACTGGACTCCCCCAACATTGGGAACATGTTTCCTGCATCTAGCTTGTCTAGTCCTTTTATGATTTTATACGTCTCTATAAGATCCCCTCTCATCCTTCTAAACTCCAGTGAATACAAACCTAGTCTTTCCAATCTTTCCTCATGTGACAGTCCCGCCATCCCAGGGATCAAACTCGTGAACCTACGCTGCACTTCCTCAATAACAAGGACGTCCTTCCTCAAATTAGGAGACCAAAACTACACACAATACTCCAGATGTGGTCTGCATGTGACTGCCTCTCTCTTTCATTTTTTTTCTCTTCCGCCAATGACTAGTAAAACTCCTACTTTAATCTGTTGAATTTTGTGCGCTATCCTTTTCTCAACTTTAAAAACAGCCTTAACACTGTTAGATATTCAGACGTTGAGAGTAATTGGGGTTGATACTTCCCCTTCAGTCCTGCAATGATGCAGCGTTTGTGCTAACAATTCACCTTCACCAAATCAATCAGCGTTCTTCTTGCCCTATTTACAATCCACTAAATTAATACCTAAGTCTTCATCTCAGCACTTTACCAAACAGGGGAATTCAAAGCAAAGGGTCAACACTCATTAAATATTCAACACTGGTTCAGCCTACAAAAATACTCGAGTTGAGCAAAGCTTCTAATTAAGTAAAACTTTTCTGGAAATAGGAGTTTACTCTAAAGCCCATTCTGGGAACAACTAAAAGAATATGAGATTGGAGAACTTGGTTCATCATCAGAGACCCACAGCACCCTGGCCACGCTCTCATTTCACTGCTGCCAATGGGAAGAAGGTGCAGGAGCCTGAAAACTGTGACGTGCAGATTCAGGAGCAGTTTCTTCCCCACAACCATCAGGCATATTACATAATGAGGAAAACGTTTTTCAGTCAGAGTTGTAAATCTATGGAATTCTCTGCCTCAGAAGGCAGTGGAGGCCAATTCTCTGAATGCATTCAAGAGAGAGCTGGATAGTGCTCTTAATGATAGCGGAGTCAGGGGGTATGGGGAGAAGGCAGGAACAGGGTGCTGATTGAGAATGATCAGCCACGATCACATTGAATGGAGGTGCTGGCTCGAAGGGCCGAATGGCCTACTCCTGCACCTATTGTCTATTGTCTATTGTCTATAATCTATAATTAGGGCGGCACGGTGGCACAGCGGTACAGTTGCTGACTTACAACAATTTCAGAACCAGAGACCCTTTTTCGATCCCAACTTCGGGTGCTTGTCTGCACGGAGTTTGTACGTTCTCCCCGTCACCGTATGGGTTTTCACCGAGATCTTTGGTTTCCTCCCACACTCCAAAGACGTACAGGTTTGTAGATTTTATTGGCTTGGGTTTGTACACCTTGGGACAAGTGCAAAATGTGTGTAGGCTTGTGTTGATGTGAGGGGATCGCTGGTCTGTGCGGACTCGGTGGGCCGAAGGGTCAATTCTTGCGCTGAAGCTCTGAACTAAACTAAACTAATGTATATTGTGCAAACTCCACAAAGAAAGCACCCGGGTTAATGAAGCTGTGAGACAGCATCACTCTCATCGATTTCTCTACTTTAAAAGCGTATAAATATATATATGTAGGAAAGAACTGCAGATGTTGGTTTAAATTGAAGATAGACACAAAATGCTGGAGTAACTCAGCGGGACAGACAGCATCTCTGGAGAGAGGGATGGGTGACGTTTCGGGTCGAAGACATAGAAAACATAGAAACAAAGAAAAATAGGTGCAGGAGTAGACCATTCGGCCCTTCGAGACAGCACCACCATTCAATATGATCATGGCTGATCATCTAAAATCAGTACCCCATTCCTGCTTTTTCCCCGTATCCCTTGATTCCCTTCGCCCTAAGAGCTATATCTAACTCTCATGAAACCATCCGGTGATTTGGCCCCCACTGCCTTCTGTGGCAGAGAATTCCACAGATTCACAACTCTCTGGGTGGATTTTTTTTTCCTCATCTCAGTCCTAAATGGCTGACCCCTTATTCTTAAACTGTGACCCCTGGTTCTGGACTCCCCCAACATGAGGAACATTTTCCCTGCATTTAATTCCCACTGTTCGCTTCCTGTCTGCCAACCAGTTCTCTATCCATGTCAATACCCTACCCCCATTACCATGTGCTCTAATTTTGCACACTAATCTCTTGTGTGGGCCCTTGTCAAAGGCTTTTTGATAGTCCAAATACACCACATCCACTGGCTCCCCCTTATCCATTCTAGTAATTGCACCCTCAAAAAATTTCAGAAGATTAGTCAAGCATGATTTCCCCTTCATAAATCTATGCTGACTTTGACCATTCCTGGCACTGCTTTCCAAGTTTAGTTTAGTTTAGTTTCGTTCAGAGATACAGCACAGAACGGGCCCTTTGACCCACTGAGTCCGCAACGACCAGCAAATCCCGCACACTAACATTATCGTACCCTACACACATTAGGGACAATTTACATTTATATCAAGCAGATTAACCTACAAACCTGTATGTCTTTTGAGTGTGTGAGGAAACCAAAGATCTCAGAGAAATTTCACCCAGGTCACAGGAGAGCGTACAAACTCTGTACAGACAAGCACCCCTAGTCAGGATCATACCAGGGTCTTTGGCGCTGTAAGGCAGTAGCTGTACCACTGCACCACTATGCCACCCTTTGGATAGAGTTGTTGTATAGTAAAGGTGAAAAGCAACATTACATGGATGTACACTCAGCACCTTGCTTCTCCGAGAGGGAAATCGAAAGGCAGTCCTAGTCAGATAGGACAGATTGTCAAACAGTTCACGGTAGTCAGATCCATGACGGCAAGCTCAGCAGAAAATAGTGATTAATTTGAAGCTTAAGGCTACAAATCTCCTTACAAGACGACTGATTAAAGGGAATTGTCAAAAGGACCAGAAAGCAGCTGGGGATATTTTTGAGCAATTAGTTTTTTCTGATCCAATAGAACTAAGAGCATTGGAGCAGAAATTACGCCATTCGGCCCATCGAGATCTATTTTTCCCCCTCAACCTCATTCTCCGACCTTCTGCCCATAACCTTTGATGCCCTTACTAATCAAGAATCTATCAATCTCTGTTTTAAAAATACCCAATGACTTGGCTTCCGCAGCCGTCTGTGCCAATGAATTCCACAGATTCACCACCCTCTAGCTAAAGAAATGCCTCCTCATCTCCATTCTAAAGGCACGTCCTTTTAATCTGAGGTTTTGACCACTGCTCCTAGACACCCCCACTGGTGGAAACATCCTCACCACATCCAGTCCATCTCCGCCTTTCATTATTTACTAAGTTTCAATGAGATCCCCCCTCATCTCATCCAGAGTAGAAGAATCAGGCTCCATAATATCTTTCAAATGAATATTTGGTATAATCTTTGAAAGATATGTGTGAAGCAATGTGTAAACTGCAGGCTGTATAAGGGCCTGCTTTACTGCAAGTCTATCCAATTCAACATTCGGCTGGGATTTCTATGGGGTAGAAGGATAGCTCCAAGCAGAAGTTAGAGTGGAAAGAGTGGGAAGCACAACAGCAGCAGCTGGCTGTGTCTGACTGTGTTCCCATGGAAACCCAGCAGACAGCAGACACAAGCACTGCATCTAGTTCTCAGTCTTTAGCTGTCGCTCCTCAGAATGCTGCTACAAGAATGAGCCAAACTTTTGGGTTTGTGTCACTTAACTAAACATAATTCATTGAGCAAGCAGATGCACGGCTAAAACAATCATGATGTTTGTTATTTCCGCGAATGGTTTGCTGAAATTGGTTTAGTTTAGTTCAGAGATACAGCGTGGAAACAGGCATTTGGCCTACTGAGTCCGCGCAGACCAGCCCCCAACCCCCCCCCCCCCCGCACACTAACACTGCACTACACACTAAGAACAATTTACAATTTTTACCAATGCCAATTAAGTTACAAACCTGTACGTCTTTGGAGTGTGGGAGGAAACGTATAAGATTATTAAGGGGTTGGACACGTTAGAGGCAGGAAACATGTTCCCAAGTTGGGGGAGTCCAGAACAAGGGGCCACAGTTTAAGAATAAAGGGTAGGCCATTTAGAACTGAGATGAGGAAAAACTTTTTCAGTCAGAGAGTTGTAAATCTGTGGAATTCTCTGCCTCAGAAGGCAGTGGAGGCCAATTCTCTGAATACATTCAAGAGAGAGCTAGATAGAGCTCTTAATGATAGCGGAGTCAGGGGGTATGGGGAGAAGACAGGAACGGGGTACTGATTGAGAATGATCAGCCATGATCATATTGAATGGCGGTGCTGGCTCGAAGGGCCGAATGGCCTCCTCCTGCACCTATTGTCTATTGAAACCGGAGCACCCGGAGAAAACCCACGCAGGTCACGGGGAGAATGTACAAACTCCGTACAAACAGCACCCGTAGTCAGGATTGAACCTGCGTTCCTGGCGCTGTAAGGCAGCAACAGTGCCATCGTGGCCCCAACAATTTCACCATTTTCAATGGCTTAGATGAATCGGTTTGGACGATAGGTCCACTTAATCCCTTCGGTACATGTTCATTGACGCATAAATGTTGTCACCATAAAACATTAGGAAGTGAAGAGCAATTTGTAGATGAGAAACCTTAGACTGCCATTTGTCATTTCAGGCGCCGATCGAGCATCACATTTCAGCTCGATGGTGCTGGAATTTTCTGTCTTCCT
This sequence comes from Rhinoraja longicauda, assembly GCF_053455715.1. Classification (NCBI taxonomy): domain Eukaryota; kingdom Metazoa; phylum Chordata; class Chondrichthyes; order Rajiformes; family Arhynchobatidae; genus Rhinoraja; species Rhinoraja longicauda. The sequence goes on from NC_135954.1 coordinate 102,041,576, forward strand.
CGTGTAGCATGAATCTTTATGTTTGTTAGCCTGGGCAGCACAGTGGCACAGTGGCAAAGCTGCTGCCTCACAGCACCAGAGACCTGGGTTCGATCCTTCCTACCGTTGCTATCTGTGCAGAGTTTGTAGCGTGGGTTTTCTCTGGGTGTTTCCTACCACATTCCAAAAACATGCAAGTTTGTAGCTTAATTGGCTTCGGTAAATAGCTCCAACTGTGTAGGATGCGAAAGTGGGATAACATGGAACTGGTCTGCAGGTGATCAATGGTCGGCATGGAGGCAGTGGGCCGAAGGGCCTGTTTCCATACTGTATCTCTAAACTAAACATCCAATGCACACTGCAGTCTAAAAATGTATGCCTTAAGACTCTTCATAAAATCAGCTTGTTATTCTCTTTCTCCAAAATTCATTATATTGAAAGAAATTTGGGAGCAAAGATACTAGAGGAACAAGATAGACCACTCGACCCTAAAAACCGTAGTATTCATGGCGCCATTTTAGTAGGCAGAAACTTGCAGCCACATTTTAAAAGGAAAATAACAAAAATCTGTGAATTGATAGATGAGATATATTCTGCATTTCAATGGTATCATCACACATACTGTTCCCCCAAAACACTGATTACACTGCGAGAGGCAGAGCGAACGGTGGGTTTTACCTTCTAAAATGGCTCCTCTGCGTACTACACCAGTGTAGGCAATTTCAACGGAGTGGTCCATCTTGTTCCTCTAGTATCTTTGTTTGGGAGCACCGTGCAATGCACTGACATTGATAGGTATAATAACCAGCAGGGCTGCACGGTGGCGCAGCAGTAGAGTTGCTGCCTTACAGCGCTTGTAGCGCCGGAGACCTGGTTTCGATCCCGACTACGGGTGTATGTTCTCCCCGTGTGGGTTTTCTCTGAGATCTTCGATTTCCTCTCACACTCCAAAGACATGCAGGTTTGCAGGTTAATTGGCGATACAAGTGCAAATTGTCCCTTGTGTGTGCGGGATAGTGTTAATGTGTGGGGATCACTGGTCGGTGCGGACTCGGTGGGCCAAAATGGCCTGTTTCCGAGCTGTATCTCTAAACTAAAACTAAACCAAACTACCAGGAGAGTAAATATTAGTGATAATGACCTTTCAGAGTTCAGATATATTCAGAGTCATGAGTGGTGTTGATGGTCAGTGTACGGGAGAGAGAGAACACTTTGTTGAGTGGTGCCTCTATAAAAACAACCCCTCATTAGCAAAACTAATTAAATATATTGCTGACTTCAGAAAGGTGAAGTCAGAAAAACACATGACAGCATTCATTATATTGGCTTACATGTACAGTACATCGGCGAGACCAAGCATAGACTCGGCAACCATTTCGCCCAACACTTGCGCTCGCTACTCTATGGCCTACTGGATCTCCCAGTTGCTAACCATTTTAACTCTTCCCTCATTCACAGACTGAATTTTTTTATCTTGGGTCTCCTTCATTGCCAAAGCTGGAGAAACAACAGTTTATATTCCACTTGGGTAGCTTGCAACCTAATGGTATGAACACTGAATTTTTGGCAACTACAAAGCCCTCCACCTCTCCCTTCCCACTTAACCTCTTCCCCTTCCCCCGCTTCTCAGTGCCCCAACTGGGCTAGCACCTTGCACCCTCCCCTCCCCTTCCACCTTCATTCCTTCCTCTAGCTTCACAATTCACAACTCTTCCATCCTTTCATCTCACATCTCTGGTCTTTGTCCACCATCTGCCTTTTAAGAACCCCCCTCACCTGTGCCAACCTATTTACTGTCAGGCTTTGTCTTGCCCCTCCTCTCTCCCAGCTTTCTTCCCCCACCCCTACAATCAGTCTGAAGGAAGATCCCAACCTGAAATGGCACCTACCCATGCTTTCTCGAGATGCTGCCTGGCCCGCTGAGTTACTCCAGCGGTCTGTGTCTATTTTTTTTGTAAACCCGCATCTGCAGAACCCTAATCCTACCTCGGCAATGGAACACAATGGCTCACCTATTACTCTGCCTTAAAGTTATTTTCAAATAGTGTTTTAAATTAATGTCTGGGCTCTTGCACAATCTTTTTCTTTACGCTGTTTTATTTGTGTCTATGGGCTTGTGATGCTGATGAAAGCAAGATATTCACAGCACCGGTACATTACTGTACTTGTGAATATGACAATAAACCCAGCTTGATATGACTTGACTTGAAATACTGAAAGCTTGAGCCAAACTCAAAGTTATAATTACGGAATAAATCCATCAGTGGATTTCAATTCCTTTTGATCTCCTATTTCATAACAGGCACTCATGACAAAATTACCCATGTTGAATTTTTTTGTCACTTTATTCCTGGTGGTAAAGACCAATGTTCCTCTGAATTAATACTTTTCATCAGTTTAAGTTTGCAAAAAAATAAACGATCATGCATTTTAAATTTGGGGTGCTAAGTGAAATATTCTAGAGGAGCAAAGGGCTTAAGGAGAAGTAAGAAGAAGTGAAATATTAATACTCCAGAATTGATAGGATTGTAAAACTGCTTGATGTTCACATGGAACATAGAACATGGAACACAGAACAGTACAGCACAGGAACAGGCCTTCCGGCCCACAATAATTGTGCCGAACACGATGACTAGCTGAACTTACAGCGAATGCAGCGCCGGAGACTCAGGTTCGATCCTGACTATGGGCGCCGTCTATACGGAGTTTGTACGTTCTCCCCGTGACCTGCGTGGGTTTTCTCCGAGATCTTCGGTTTCCTCCCACACTCCAAAGACGTACAGGTATGTAGGTTAATTGACTGGGTAAATGTAAAAATTGTCCCTAGTGTGCTAGTGTGTGTAGGATAGTGTTAATGTGCGGGGATTGCTGGGCGGCGCGGACTCGGTGGGCCGAAGGGCCTGTTTCCGCGCTGTATCTCTAAAAAAAAAAGAACTGATTTCATCTGCCTGCAAGTGATCCATATCCCCTCCATTCCCTCCAAATTTTATTTTAGTTTATTGTCACGTGTGCCAAGGTTCAGTGAAAAGCTTTGTTTTTTTTGCATGCTATCCAGTCAGCAGAAAGACAATGCAACATTTCAAACAAGACGTCCACAGTGTACAGATATAGGATAAAAAGGAATAACGTTCAGTGCAAGATAAATGCCATTATCGTATCTGCCACCACCATCACCCCAGGCAATGCATTCCAGGCCCCCACCACCCTCGGTGTAAAATACACATCTCCATTATATTTTCCCCCGCTCACCATATTGCTCTGCCCTTGAGTGTTGGATGTTCAGTGATAACTGCATTGAGCCGGGTTGGCTATGGAACACACTCGGCATGATGGCGCAGCGGTAGAGTTGCTGCCTTACAGCGAATGCAGCGCCAGAGATCAGGGTTCGATCCCGACTACGGAATCTGTCTGTACGGAGTTTGTACGTTCTCCCCATAACCTGCGTGGGTTTTCTCCTAGATCTTTGGTTTCCTCCCACACTTCAAAGACATACAGGTATGTATGTTAATTGGCTTGGTAAATGGAAAAATTGTCCCTAGTGTGTGTAGGATAGTGTTAATGTGCGGGGATCGCTGGTCGGCGTGGACCCGGTGGGCTGAAGGGCCTGTTTCCGGGCTGTATCTCTAAACTAAACTAATCTAAACTAGCTTTATTGATTGCAGTCTGTTATTGAACTACATGACATGAAGGATTACTTGCAGTTTTGAGGTTAACCTGTATTTCGAAGTGATTGGTTCAGATGACTCTAAAAGAAGTGCTAAGACTGTAAATGGCAGGAAAGGACTGCCTTGAATTCTTCCCTGGTCTGTATATCTAACCATGTTGCATGATAGCATCAACAAGTTGTACGCTCTCTCTCTGAAATTCAGTCGCATCAACTTCAATTTCCATACAGAAAAAGAGGAAAACGTTTGATGTGACATTTAGGAAGACAAAGAGCAAATATGACATTAAATATAAAAGAATATGAGAACAAATATTAATCCAACTAGATAAAATTGAATGAAGAGAATACATTTGGGTTTGGACCCCCAAGGCGCTATCTAAAACCATAGGATATATATTGAAATGCCTGGGATTTGGATGTATAATTTAACTTGGCTTCAATGAAGAAACTATCGAACAGGAATGACAGTAATAAAACGGCAGATGGTTATTTTAGCAACAAAATTGGAAAGAATGGAGATAGACAATAGGCAGTGGACAATAGGTGCAGGAGGAGGCCATTCGGCCCTTCAAGCCAGCACCACCATTCAATGTGATCATGACTGATCATTCTCAATCAGTACCCCGTTCCTGTCTTCTCCCTATACCCCCTGACTCCGCTATATTTAAGAGCTCTATCTAGCTCTCTCTTGAATGCATTCAGAGAATTGGCCTCCACTGCCTTCTGAGGCAGAGAATTCCACAGATTTACAACTCTCTGACCGAAATGTTTTTTTCCTCATCTCCGTTCTAAATGGACTATCCCTTATTCTTAAACTGTGGCCCCTGGGTCTGGATTCCCCCAACATTGGGAACATGTTTCCTGCCTCTAACGTGTCCAACCCCTTAATAATCTTATATGTTTCAATAAGATCCCCTCTCATCCTTCTAAATTTCAGTGTATACAAGCCTAGTCGCTCTAGTCTTTCAACACATGACAGTCCCGCCATTCCGGGAATTAACCTAGTAAACTTACGCTGCACGCCCTCAATAGCAAGAATATCCTTCCTCAAATTTGGAGACCAAAACTGCACACAGTACTCCAGGTGCGGTCTCACCAGGGCCCAGTACAACTGCAGAAGGACCTCTTTGCTCCTATACTCAACTCCTCTTGTTATGAAGGCCAACATTCCATTGGCTTTCTTCACTGCCTGCTGTACCTGCATGCTTCCTTTCAGTGACTGATGCACTAGGACACCTAGATCTCATTGTACGTCCACTTTTCCTAACTTGACATCATTCAGAAAATCATCTGCCTTCCTATTCTTACCACCAAAGTGGATAACCTCACACTTATCAACATTAAATTGCATCTGCCATGCATCCGCCCACTCACACAACCTGTCCAAGTCACCTTGCAACCTCATAGCATCTTCCTTACAGTTCACACTGCCACTCAGCTTTGTAACATCTGCAAATTTGCTAATGTTACTTTTAATCCCTTCATCCAAGTCATTAATGTATATTGTAAATAGCTGCGGTCCCAGCACCGAGCCTTGCGGTACCCTACTAATCACTGCCTGCCATTCTGAATGGGACCCGTTTATCCCCACTCTTTGCTTTCTGTCTGCCAACCAATTTTCTATCCATGTCAGTACCCTACCCCCAATACCATGTGCTCTAATTTTGCTCACTAATCTCCTATGTGGGATCTTGTCGAAGGCTTTCTGAAAGTCAAGGTACACTACATCCACTGGCTCTCCCCTATCAATTTTCCTAGTTACATCCTCAAAAAATTCCAGAAGATTAGTCAAGCATGATTTCCCCTTTGTAAATCCATGCTGACTCAGAACGATCCTGTTACCGCTATCTAAATGCTCCGCAATTTGCTTTTTGACACTAAAGTAATTGCAGACAAGTTGGCGCTGGGTGTTTCCTGCAGGATGTGGGAAGGTAGGGACACCACTGAAGCTTCTGGGAGCTATACCTGCAAGAACTGTGTCCAGGTGCAGCTCTTGAATGGACGTGTGGTGGAGTTGGAAAAACAGCTGGAGGACCTCAGGGCCATCTGGGAATGCGAGAGTTTCCTGGACAGGACCTACTGTGAGGCTGTCACGCCAAGGATGCAGGTCGAGCGAAGGTGGGAGACCGTTTCAGGGGGGAGCGAACGTGGACTACAGGAGACCCCGGTGGCTGTGCCTATTGCAAACAGGTACACCCTTTTGGGAGCTGTCGGGGCAGAAGACACTTCCAGTCCGAGTGGCGGACAGGTTGGTGGCTCCAATCCAGGCAAGGAGACACGACTGGGCAGCAGCAAGGACGACCGTTGGCTGAAAGTAAGTAAGTGGGAATTGCAGGTAAAAGTCCGTTTAAAAAAGAGCGCCAAAGGGACACTAGCAGGCATTCAGTAAAGGTCGGGAGAGCAGCAGCAGCAGCAGCAGCAAGGACGGCCGTTGGCTGAAAGTTAGTAAGTGTGAATTGCAGGTAAAAGTCTTTTTAACAAAGAGCGCCAAATGGACGCTAGCAGTCATTCAGTGAAGCGCATACCTCCCAGCTAGTCAGAGGAAGGCAGGATAGGAGTGAGTGCGGGGATTGGCTGATCAATTAAATTAGAAGTTTGGTAAATAGGCCAATTAGTCAATTCAGTGACTGATATAAACAAGGCTTGCACAAGGGGTGCGGCCCTGTCGAGGGAAGTGCCCTGTGAGAAAAATGCGAGTCTTTGGCTGCGAGTCTTTGGCTGCGAGTCTTTGGCTACAATTAAATTGGGAATTATAGATCAGCCAGAAGGTTGGGCGAAAACAGCAACTGACCCTTTCCTCCTAGGTCGAGATTCAATTCAATGGAGCTTCCTAAAAGAAAATCACCAATTTGTTTTGGTGGGCAGCGGTAGAGTTGCTGCCTTACAGCGCTTGTTGCACTGGAGACGCAGGTTCGATCCTGACTACGGGTGCTGTTTGTATGTAGTTTGTACAATCTCACCCTGACCGCATGGGTTTTCTACGAGATCTTCAGTTTCCTCCCACAGTCCAAAGATGCACAGGTATGTAGGTTAATTGGCTTGATCTAAGTGTAATTTGTCCCCAGCGTGTGTAGGATAGTGTTAATGTGCGGGGATCGCTTGTTGGCACGGACCCGGTGGGCTGAAGGGCCTGTTTCCGCGCTGTATCTCTAAAACTAAAAGATAAATGGCATCAGAGAAGGATGTCAAACAGTTAAAGGGACAGTTGCTGGGTGGTTATGTTACTGTAGAGTGCTCTGGGTGTAAGAAGATTTAATATGGGAACAGGAGGAGGCGATCTGACTTTGTGTGGCAGTTTGAGGATCATGGCTGCTTTATGTGTTGCTTCAATGCCACTTTCCTATACATGACCCCATGCCTCTTAATTTCCTTAATCTCTCAGACCCATAGTCATGCAACAGGCCCTTCAGTCAACTCATCCATGCAAAGCAAACTGAAAATAAGCATGCAGGTACAGCAGGCAGTGAAAAAAACAAATGAAATGTTGGCCTTCATAACAAGAGGAATTGAGTATAGGAGCAAAGAGGTCCTTCTGCAGTTGTACAGGGCCCTGGTGAGACCACACCTGGAGTACTGTGTGCAGTTTTGGACTCCAAATTTGAGGAAGGACATTCCTGCCATTGAGGGCGTGCAGCGCAGGTTCACGAGGTTATTTCCTAGAATGGCTGGACTATCATATGTTGAAAGACTGGAGCGACTGGGCTTGTATACACTGGAATTTAGAAGGATGAGAGGGAATCTTATTGAAACATATACTGTAAGATTATTAGGGGATTGGATATGCTAGAGGCAGGAAGCATGTACCCGATGTTGGGGGAGTGCAGAATCAGGGGCCACAGTTTAAGAATTTAAGAATAAGGAGTAGGCCATTTAGAACAAAGATAAGGAAAAACCTTTTCACCCAGAGAGTTGTGAATCTGTGGAATTCTCTGCCTCAGAAGGCAGTGGAGGCTGATTCTATGGATGCTTTCAAGAGAGAGTTAGATAGAGCTCTTAAGGATAGCGGAGTCAAGGGATATGTGGAGAAGGCAGGAATGGGGTACTGATTGTGGATGATCACCCATGATCACAGTGAATGGCAGTGCTGGCTTGAAGAGCCGAATGGCCTACTCCTGCACCTATTGCATATTATCTATTGTCTATTGACAAAGAGGCTCCACAGTGAAATTCATTATGCATATGTTACACATGCGTCCACTGCCATTTTCTGGCGGCATTATTCAGAATCCAAAGTCCGGTCAGACCGCCCGCTTGATGTACTGGAGCAGTTCCCATGAACCGACGTCCCTCTCCTCTCCACGCCCGGCCATTTTGTGTCGCGGGGGTGCCTCCTGCAGCCGACCTGAAGTAATGCTGGAGGCATTACCCCGGTTCACCCTCCTACCTTCTCCTCGCTCCTCGCGTCCGATTACTTCGGCTCCCTCTTAGTTACGCCATCTGCTGAGCCTTTGGGAGGGTTCCCGATACTGCCGACTGACGAGCCTTCGAGCCCGGTTCCCACCGACTACGAGATCTGCCAACCAACAAGCATACGGGTGGATTCCGATGAACCTTCGAGCAGGTTCCTGGTCCTGGCGACCGACGAGCCCAGCAGCTTCCTAGTCCAATTTTTCGTTGGATAGGTGGAATCAACTTTAGTCAATCAATAGTCATTTATTTGTCACATACACATAAATGTGCAGTGAAATGAAAAATTACCCGCAGTTCAACAATAAGACTAATAAGAATAATCAATAAAAATGCAATAACACATACAATCATAAACTAACACCAAACAAAAGAAACATCCATCACAGTGAATCTCCTCCAGTCACCCCCTCACTGTGATGGAAGGCCAGAATGTCTTTTCTCTTCACCTGCCGTCTTCTCCCGCGGCCAGGCTGTTGAACTTGCCACGTCGGGGCGGTCGTGGCTCCCGACATTGAAGCCCCCGCCGGGCGGAGAAAATCCCGCGGCCTATTCCAGGCCACGCTGGACGGTGAAAGGTCTGCTGCGACCCAGTGAATTATTGTGGTTCGGAAGTTTAACAGCTGCCACTTGTTGTACATCTTTATCCAAAGCAAAGGGCAAAAAGGGAGGAAAAACTTGAAACAAAGTATTATTAAAAAGGAGTTTGTTTCTCCGTTGGGAAATGTTTACAATTTTCACTTTCAAAATGGAAAATTCCCCAAGACATTCAGTCAGTACAGCACTTCAATCACTGATTATTGCCGACAAATTGAAATGCCAAAACGTTTTAGACTAAAATTAACTTACTAACGCATTGAAATATAAATCAGATTAGCTTCATTAAATTGTATTAACATCTTTTAGAGTAAAAAATTAGAATGTGCAATGAAAACAGTTTTTTATTAAAGTTAATTTATGGAGATTTATGGAGATTTCACAATACCATGGTTGATATTAATATATTTGCTTGCATACATAATACAGGAACGAATAAAATATTTAATAAATGGGCTGGTGTTTCAGGGAAAATTGATGGGGTAACAGAAGGTTTTCAACAGCTTTATGACATAACAGAGAAATACAGAGTTTTGTATGATGAGACTTTCCTTATTAGTTATGGCTACAGCTCGACTAAAGTAGTAAAACATACACTAACATCGAGAAAGTGTTTATATTATGAAGTCCACCATTTGAAAATGAGACAATGAAGAAATTGATATCTGCATAAATGGTTGTTACAGCACAAAGTTTATCCCATTAGGATAAGAGAGGGCAAGTGAGTCTCAATATGTTAGTATTTACTAGCAGTCTCAGGAACACAGGATTTTGAGGACCAGGTTACATAGACAGGAAAAATGCCAGGTACAATCCTCAATCCTACCAAGATTGGTGAAAATGGTGTTAGAGTTTATTTCAACACGAAAGGGTGAAAAAAGGATCGTTTATAGTAATATGGGCACAAAGTGCTGGTGTAACTCAGCAGGTCATGCAGCATCTCTGGAGAAAAAAGATGGGTGACATTTCGAGTCGGAATCCTTCTACAGACTCAATTTCCAGAAAGCCGCATCTGCAGCTCTTTGTTTCTACATTTCTCGTTTATAGTAATGTGTATGTGGACATCTTCAGAAAATAAGGAAGTTCAAGATTGATTAAAAGCCACTTTACTGAAGCTTGTGTCTCCAGAGTCCTAAGAATGATATAATATGGAGTAAATGGTTTTGATGCTACTGGTCAGCAGGGCAGATTCTTCCAGACGAAAGTCATTAATTATCTGACCAAGTTCACCCTTCAGTTCAGATTAATTTCATCTGAATTTGCTTTATCTCTCAGATTAAGTACATTTATTCCTGGTTGTTAATGGAATTCCCTCTGACCTCCAGTCATAGCATAAGTGAAGGAAATCAGAGAAACGCTCAGAGATAGGAGGTAAGTGGTGATTGTTAGCCAGTTTGCTAGAGATTTTTAATTTACAAAGTGCCAAGCTTCACATTGAGGAGATTGCATTTATGTAACTCATAATCTTATTGAGGAGATTGCATTTATGTAACTCATAATCTTATTGACACATATGAGTTTCCATACTGTGGAAATGATGCAAAAATTGATCATGCTTCATATTAACGCCTTGGATAAGGATGTAAGTGGTAAGTTTGCAAATGGCACCAAAATTGGAGCAACCGTGGACATTAAAGGAAGTTGGGTATAGGTGGGTCCATACTGACTAAGTTGGCATACTGCGCTTGACCCATTTGCCCGCATTTGGCTCCAGTCCCTCTAAACCCTTACTATTCATCTATCTGTCTAAACGTATTTTGAAAGTTGTAATTGCATTGGCTTCGAGAGCTTCCTCTCTCAGCTCGTTCCAGATACGGACAACTCTCTAAATGAAAATGTTACCCCTGGTGTCCCTCTTAAATCTCTCCTCTCTCACCTTAAGCCAATGCCCTCTAGTTTTAGAATCTTTTACTGCGGGAAAAAAACTGCAAGTGTTCATCCAAGCCAGTCATGATTTTGTATACTTCAATAATGTTACCTCTTAGCCTCCCATGCTCCAAAGAAAAATTGTCCTAGCCTACAAAGCCTTTCCCTATAACTCAAGCCTGCAAGTCCCTGTAACATCTTGGTGAATCTGTTCATCACTCTTTCCAACTAAATGAAATCCTTCCTATTAATGTGTAGGAAAATAACTGCAGATGCTGGTTCAAATCGAAGGTAGACAAAAAATGCTGGAGTAACTCAGCGGGTCAGGCAGCACATCAGAAGAGAAGGAATGGATGACGTTTCGGGTCGAATCCCTTCAGACTGAAGAAGGGTCTCCTTCCTATTAATGATCAGCCAGAATTGCACACAGCATAGTCTCAAAAAGGACTTGTACAGCTGAGTTATAATGTCCCAATTGAGGCAAGAATGGCAAACACCTTCTTCACTATCTGTCCAACTGACTCACCACTTTCAGGTAAACATCTACCTGTATTCCTATATTCCTCTGTTCTACAACACTCTCCAGGATTCAACCATTTCCTGTGTAAGTCCTGCCCTGTTTTGATATATCAGATTGAAACGTCTCAAACTAGTCTTTATCATCAATACCATTTGTCTTTTTTTCAGTTATTTTTGTTTTAAGTCTTTGAATAAAAAGGGTGAATCAAAATATTGTCTCTCTGTCCATCCCGAAATTCACGTTCCTCAATTGGGAAGAGAAGAATATGGTCAGGGATCTCAGAGAAAAATTAATAGTTACAAACCTTCAAGAAAGGAGATGAGTCAAAAATACCACCCAATGTTAGCTATATTGGACAATCCCGGTATGCCAACTTAGTCATAACGGACCCACCTATACCCCACCTCTTTTAGTGTTGACGATTGCTCCAATTTTTGAGCCATTTGCAAACTTACCACTTGGGTATCACAAAATGCTGGAGTAACTGAGCGGGACAGGCAGCATCTCTGGAGAGAAACATAGAAACATAGAAAATAGGTGCAGGAGTAGGCCATTCGGCCCTTCGAGCCTGCACCGCCATTCAATATGATCATGGCTGATCATCCAACTAAGTATCCCATACCTGCCTTCTCTCCATACCCCCTGATCCCTTTAGCCACAAGGGCCACATCTAACTCCCTCTTAAATATAGCCAATGAACTGGCCTCAACTACCTTCTGTGGCAGAGAATTCCACAGACTCACCACTCTCTGTGTGAAGAAATGTTTTCTCATCTCGGTCCTAAAAGACTTCCCCCTTATCCTTAAGCTGTGACCCCTGGTTCTGGATTTCCCCAACATCGGGAACAATCTTCCCGCATCTAGCCTCTCCAACCCCTTAAGAATTTTATATGTTTCAATAAGATCCCCCCTCAGTCTTTTAAAGAAGGAATGGGTGACATTTCGGGTCAAGACCCTTTTTCAGACCAGTCTGAAGAAGGGTCTCGACCCGAAATGTCACCCGCAGTCTGAAGAAGGGTCTCATATCGAAACATCACCCATTCCTTCTCTCCAGAGATGCTGCCTGACCCGCTGAGTTACTCCAGCATTTTATGATACCTTCGATTTGTACCAGCATCTGCAGTTATTTTCCTATTCATACCACTTATATTCTTATCCAAGTCAGTTATATAAATAACTGGACCAAGTGGACCTGTTGGGCCCAACCTCTCCTGCATTGGTGCAGCACCCTCTCCTCTCGCCCTCCCTCACCACAACTGCTGGGCATTGCAATATTTTAGCTTTGCAAGTCACCTTAATTTCACCAATCATTATGAAGAATCCTTCACAAATTATGCTGCCTTCAGAAATGCATTACTGTTCTGCATCCGCTTCACGATGCAATCTCTCTTCCTAACCAATGGCTCTATCAAGACCCAAACCCAATGCAAAGTGACTTAAGCAAAACCCTGTCTTCATTCTGACCTTCTGCACAGCAACAGACTCTCAGTGCCTACAGGGTACCTAGAGCAGCACAGTGGTGCAGCGGTAGAGTTGCTGCCTGACAGCACCAGAGACCTGCGTTCTATCCTGACTACAGGTGCTGTCTTTATGTTCTCCCTGTGACCACCTGGGTTTTCCACGGGTGCTCAGATTTCCTCCCGCATTCCAAAGGTGTACAGGTTTGTAGGTTAATAGGGTTTGGTAAAATTATATATTGTCCCTAGTGCGTAGGATAGTGCTAGTGTAGATGTGGAAATGGGATAACATAGAACTAGTGTGACTTGTTGGCCTGGACTCCGTGGGCTGAAGGAAAAGGTTTCCTGCTGTATCTCCCAATCAACCAAAAAAATACCCCTCTAAAATTCAAATTGAACTTAGTTTAATAACAAAGAAAAGCATCTCCATCACCACAGGAGACTCAGTCAAAATCCAGTGTGAGACCTCCAGAGATTCAGACACAAGCTTTCAACAAACTGGCAGGGACACAAATATATCATGTTTCCAGTGATATAAAACAACTACGGGATCTACAGGGGAGCCAATCCCAATACTAATGTTTATGTATTTCCAACAAAAATAAATTGAGGATTAATGAACGGCTGATTCTTTCATCTAATAGCAAGGACTGATAGCTCCACATAAGTCTGACAAGCTCACACTTTCAATAAATGGATTCCTAACCACGGCTTTTGTTATGCTGTAGGAACACTCTTGGTTACACAACCATTCAAGAGAGAGTTAGATATATCTCTTAGGGCTAGCGGAATCAAGGGATATGGGGAGAAAGCAGGAATATGCACTGGGACCAGAACAATGTGATCCGTACTTGCTCTGCTTTATAGCACATTAGCGTCAGTATAGAAATGTTTGCCAGTACTGAAGTAGTTACACGGTGCATCATTTGAAAGACTGGTACAACTAACAGAGGCAAGAAGTCAGGTCAAAAGGTTCACTGAGGATGTGTAACATTTGGAGTGGAATAGTGGAATAGTGCAGGCAGTGGAAATTAGTTTAACCTGGCATCATGTTCAACAGAGACAATGTGGATCGAAAGGCCTGTACCTATGCCAAACCATTCTGTACAAAATAGAAATGATGTGCAATTAATCATAGGGAGTACAGTAATTGAAAAAGGTGAGCAGAGCTGGAGATTCTGAAAATTAAGCAGTTGGCTTCCATCCGCCAAAGGTCCTATCTCTCACCTCCTTCGTCACGATGGACCAGTGGGGATACGTATGTTATAATATTGTACAGTGGGTGTCCAGTTTAGTCTGAACAGGAAGAGAATACGGTGGTAACTGTTCACTTTGTTCAACGTTAGCCATGGGTTGAACACAGCGTTAGAGACCAAAACGACTTTGGTGGGGAAATGGAGAAGGTGGATGGAACATTTCAAGGGATACCAGTCTGGAGTGTTCTCTCAAAGAGGGAAAATAATGGTTGTTTATAAAATTCAAAGATATAGCTGGTGAAGGCTAATGTGGAGGCTGGAAATGGAGTTGGGAGCTCAAGAGGAAAAGGGAACTGGGGTTGAGGTACAAAGGGGTTTATGTGTTCTTGCTCATGAATCACAAAAGTTAGCAGGCAAGTGCAGTGAGTACTAACGAAAGCAAATGGCACTTTGGCCTTATTGGCTAGAGGATGGAATTTAGAAATAGGGAAGATTGTTATAGGTGACTGGAGAGGCCAGACCTGAATTACTATGCACAGTTTTGACCTTCTTATTTTTTAAATAAAGTAGATACTAACAAAGCAGACTGTGTAAAATCGATTGAGTACCTAAATCTTTAGATGAGAGATTTTTCCCATCATGACCACAATTGCTGTTTGTGATATATATATAAATTACTTGAACGTAAGTGTAGATGGGGTGTTTAGTAAGTTTGCAGACGATATCAAGATTAGTGGTGTTGTGGATGATGCGGAAGGCTGTCAAAGTAAATAGTGGGACAGAAATTGGTGTCGAAATGGCAGATGAAGTTTCATCTGAGCAAGTGTGAGGTACTTGCCCAGATGAAGAACCCACATGACAGTGGCCATGCCCTCATTTCATTCCTGCCATCAGTAAGAAGGTATTCGAGTCTGAAAACTGTGGCGTTCATGTTCGGGAACAGCTTCTTGCCAACCATCAGGCTTTTGAACACTGCAAACTCCAACAGTCTTGGTTGCACTGGAGACTTCAGGCTTTGCGTGGTGCTATATAGATTTAAAAAAAATATTTTAAAACCTTTTTTTCTGTTTGTTTATTATGTTATCCATTGAGTACTCTGTTTACAAACCTGTGGTGTTGCTGCCAGGAAGAATTTCATCCTTCTGTTTTGGTACAAATGACAATCAAACACTCTTGACTCTTGATTCTTGACTTGACGAGAGGGGGCCTCTTTCTGTTCCTCTCGTGGGTGCCTGAAAAGGAGCAGAAGACTTTACGCATGGCTGATGCCAAAGAGGATGAGAGATTCCAATGGGACAATGAGGCGACCGTGGCTGACAAGGTAAGTCAAAGGCAGCATCAAACTAAAAGAGAAGATATTTAACATTGCAAAGATTAGTAGGAAGCTAATGAAACTCCTCCGCGATCTTAAAGAGGACAATGTAAACATGTATGTTGGGGAAAATTCAAGGGATATAAAAACATAGCACAAAAAGTAAGGAAATTTGTGTTTGGTAGATTATTTCTTTGTTGTATCAATGCTTCTTGGCAATAAATCTTATACCGTTGGAAAGCCTGTTTATTTCCCTTTTAAATGGTGCCACATTTGTAAGGAACATGCATTTGTGGGATGAACAGCAGAGCTGAGTATGTGGGTTGCGCCCATGAAAAATCTGCCAAATCTTCTCTGCCAATGCCAAACAGCTTATTCTGCCATTGACTCTTGTTCGGTGTTGTTTGGTGGATTGGACGATTGAAGTCTGAAGAAACAAGACATATTGGCAATTTAACAATTTATTCATTTAATAAACAGGAGCCTCAGTAGCGTGTGGAAGAACCATACACAGCCACAACAGCCTGGCACCTCCTCCTCATGCTGGTCACCAGCCTGGTCACACACTGTTGTGGGATGGCATCCCATTCTTCAACCAGCATTTGTCGCAAGTCAGCCAACGTGGTTGTGTTGGTCACTCTGGCACGAACAGCACGCCCAAGCTGATCCACAAGTGTTCAATGGGGTTGAGGTCAGGACTGCTGGCAGGCCATTCCATCCTCTCCACTCCCAAATTCTGGAGGTAGTCTCTGAGAAACCCTGCTCTGTGGAGGCGAGCATTGTCATCTTGGAGGATAGAGTTCGATCCCAGACTGTGGAGATATGGGATTGCCACTGGTTTCAGAATCTCATCTCGATATCTCTCTGCATTGAGATTGCCTCCAATGATGACAAGCCTCGTTTTTCCAGTGAGGGAGATGCCGCCCCACACCATCACACTGCCTCCTCGAAAAGATGTTACTCTATCAGGCACCTGATTGTCAGCACCTGGGGGTACCAGAAGCTCAAAACAAGGGTCAATAGCAACAGCAGAATAAGCTGTTTGGCATTGGCAGAGAAGATTTGGCAGATTTTTCATGGGCGCAACCCATATACTCAGCTCTGCTGCTCATCCCACAAATGTATGTTCCTTACAAATGTGGCACCATTTAAAAGGGAAATAAACAGGCTTTCCAACGGTATATGATTTATTGCCAAGAAGCATTGTTACAACAAAGAAATAATCTACCAAACACAAATTTCCTTACTTTTTGTGCTATGTTTATATCTTCAAGACCAATGCAGAGGAACCCTGGAGGAATATTCAATAATTGCAAAACAAAGGAGATAAATAGCAAAGACAATGGAAGAGGTGATCTCTGTTTTAAGGCACAGCTCCTCACAATGATCGTTGTGATGGTGTGTTGGAGTAATTTGGGATACAGCTTGAATGGAGGCCATTTAGTTTAGTTTAGTTTGGTTTTGAGGAACACAGTGTGGAAACAGACCCTTCAGCCCACCAAATCCGTGCCAACCAGCGATCACCCATGCACTAGTTCTATCCCACACACTAGGGACAATTTCTAGCAACCAATTAACCTACAAACCTGCACGTCTTTGGAATGTGGGAGAAAACCGGAGCATCCGGAGAAAACCCACGTGGTCACAGGGAGAACGTACAAACTCCATCCAGACAGCAC
Organism: Rhinoraja longicauda; assembly: GCF_053455715.1. Taxonomy (NCBI): domain Eukaryota; kingdom Metazoa; phylum Chordata; class Chondrichthyes; order Rajiformes; family Arhynchobatidae; genus Rhinoraja; species Rhinoraja longicauda. The sequence goes on from NC_135954.1 coordinate 102,058,255, forward strand.
CCATAGTCAGAATCGAACCCAGGTCTCTGGCGCTGTAAGGCAGCAACTCTACCACTGCGTCACTGTGCCGCCTATTTATAGTTGTAGTGCGGGTTACAATTACAACATTAAAAAGACAACAGGACAGGTATGTGGATAGGAATGGTACAGGGGAATCTAAAGAAGGGTCTTGACCCGAAACATCACCCATTCCTTCTATCCAGAGATGCTGCCGGTCCCGCTGAGTTACTCAGGCATTCTTATGTTTATCTGTGGAGGTCTATATGCCAGGCACAGACAAGTGGTTTATCTTGATTAGGCAACTTGGTTGGCATGGGCAACCTGGACCGAAGAGTGTGTTTCCATTCTGTACAGCTCTATGATCTCATGACTCTAGTAGAGATAATGACTTGGGATTAGCTTTCTCTGTGACAGACAACCTGAAGTAATATCAGTTTTGCCATGGAAAGACATGAACAGTTGAAACTGAGCTGAGCCAATTATACCCGGTGATGGATGGTTAAATCTTCTCACACAGTGCCAGTTGGGCTTCCACCCTTAAACCTAAGTCATCCTGACTTGATAAAGTTATATAGATAGGCTGGAACAAATTAATTCGTACATGGTGCTGAATGTAAAAGTCAGGTTTGAAAAGCCATCACAAGATGCTGCAATGTGTGGAAGTTAAGTCAAGTCAAGTCAATTTTATTTGTATAGCACATTTAAACACAACCCACGTTGACCAAAGTGCTGTACATCAGTGCAGGTACTAAAAAAAGAACATACAATAGCACACAAACCTAACAACACATACATAAACAGTTCACAGTTCACCCCTTCAGAGGGCCTCAAACGCTAGGGAATTGAGCCTGGACTTAAAGGAGTCGATGGAGGGGGCAGTTCTGATGGGGAGAGGGATGCTGTTCCACAGTCTAGGAGCTGCAACCGCAAAAGCGCGGTCACCCCTAAGCTTAAGCCTAGACCGTGGGATAGTCAGTAGCCCCAAGTCGGCCGACCTGAGGGACCTGGAGTTTGAGTGGTGGGTTAGAAGATTTTTGATATGGGGGGGGGGAGGGGCATTTAGGGCTTTGTATGTTCCTAGCCTTGGATCCCACTGGTGCAGAGTTGACATATTTTCTCTGTAACTATGTCTTTCCTTCTGATGTTTCAGTTACCTCCCACAGCTGAAAGATGTGCTGGTAGATGAACAGGCCACTCCAAATTCACCCTTGGTGTAGGTGGGTGGGGAAAAGAATCGAAGAGAGTTGATGGGCATGTGAGAGAGAGAATAAGTCGCAGCAGTACAGAGGAAATAAGGAGAGGGGCAAAAGGACCAAAGCGGTTGTTCCTCTCGAAGCTGGCATGGATTTAATGGGCTGAGAAATTGTCCCAGCTAAAAAGTTCACCTGTTGATTCCCTTCCACCAGATGCCTCCTGACCCGTTGAGTTTCTCCGGCACTTTGTTTACTGACCTCCCTCTGAGATGTGCAAGAAATAAATAATAAAACCTGCTTAGATCATGGGTTTTGTCTGGCAGGAGCACAGTTCTACTGTTCATTCATGGCTTTAGAATACAGCATCGGTGTCGTTTTCTTGGCAGCTGAGTTTCTGTCAGACCTGTTAGGTTACGAAAAGGAGAATTTTCCTCTCCAATTTACACCCTCGTCCTCTCCAACATAAATGTGATAGGTTTGCAGACCTTGCAGACCTAAAAAAAAAGCCCAGTCAACATTTAAGACGCACAGTAAGGCATTCTGTAAAGAAATAGTTGAACCTGAAGCGACATATTATTTTTCAAAAGGACCTGCACCAGTTTGATTCGGGTTGGTTTAGGTTCACGGCAGCTTTTTAACAACGGGCAAAAACTGTTGCTGATGAAAAGAAGGGAAACATTGCAGCCTATCAAAAACAACACAAAAAAAGGACTAGCGTTTCAAAAGTGCATCGTTGCCAATGAAGTACTATTGAAGAGCAGTCACTGGCAGGGAAGGCAGGGTTATTTAGGGTTGGTAAACCCCTACAAATATCAAGCTGGCAATATCCTGTTTAATCAAAGTTGACTTGGGTATAAGTTAGGGTTGCCAACTGTCCCGTATTAGCCGGGACATCCCGTATTTTGGACTAAATTGGTTTGTCCCATATGGGACCGCCCTTGTCCTGTATTAGGCCCGGGGGCCCACTGTAGGCCCCGATGCTGTAGGCCCCGATGCTGTAGGCCCCGATGCTGTAGGCCCCGATGATGTAGGCCCCGATGCTGTAGGTCCCGATAGTTTAGGTCCCGATAGTTTAGGTCCCAACATTCTAGGTTTCCGACATTATAGCTCCGGACTGTCGAGGTCCGGAGGCCCGGGCGCCGCCTAACGGACGTTTCGTCGCAACCCACCTCCCGGCCCGGGCGGCCGCCATTGGTGGAGCGGGAGTACCTAGCCGCTGGCTGGGTGAGGTCACATGGGGCGCGGGGCGGTGACATCACCTCGTCCCGTATTTGAGAGTGAGCTAGTTGGCACGCCTAGTATAAGTATTGGCCAAGATGCTGGAGAAAATCAACTTGAAAGTAATGCACAAGTCAGGCTGATTGAGTTTGTTTACTCCGCCATTCAATCATGGCTGATTAACTTTCCCTCTCAACCCCATTCTCCAGCCTTCCCATAACCTTTGACACCCTTACTAATCAAGAAACTGTCAACCTCTGCTTTAAAAATACCCAATGATAGCCACAACCGCCATCTGTGACAATGAATTCCATAGATTTACCACTAGTCAGAGGGTGAAGGTCAAAGAAATTAGTATGTCCTTTTATTCTGAAGCCGTGCCCTCTGTTCCTAGACTCTCCCACTATTGGAATCATCCTCTCCACATCCACTCTATCCAGACCGTTCACTATTTGGTAAGTTTCATTGAGGTTCCCCCTCATCTTTCTAAACTCTAGCGAGTACAGGCCCCGAGCCATCAAATGCTTCTCATCATACATTAGCCCAATCATCCCGGCATCATTTTAGTGAACCTCCTGTGAACTCTCCCCAATGCCAGCACATCCCTCCTCAGATATGGGGCCCAAAACTGCTCAGAATTCTCCAAATGCAGTCAGGTCAGTGCCTCATATAGCCTCAGCATTATATCCCTGTTTTTATAATTAAGTCCTCTGAAAATAAAGGCTGACGTTGCATTTGCCTTCTTTACAATTGATTTGACTTGCAAATTCACCTTTTGGGAATCCTGTGCCAGCACTCCCAAGTCCCTTTGCACCTCGGATTTCTTAATCCTCTCCCCATCTAGAAAATAGTCTTTGCCTTTATTCCTACTACCAAAATGCATGACTCCACACTTTGCCACGCTATATTCCAACTGCCACTTCTTTGCCCACTCTTCCCACCAGTTCAAGTCCATCTGCCGAGTCCCTGCATTCTCTATACTACCTGCCCCTCCACCTATCTTCTTATCATCTGCAAACTTGGCCACAAACGCATCAATTCCATCATCCAAATCATTGATATACAACGTGAAGAGTAATGGCCCCAACACCGACCCCTGCGGAACACCACTAGTCATTGGCAACCAACCAGAAAAAGCTCTCGCTATTCCCACTCTTAGTCTTCTGTCACCAGCCAACCTTCTACCCATGCTGGTATCTACTCCCTAATGCCATTGCCTCTCATCTTGTTTAGCAGCCTCATGTGCAACATCTTATCAAAGGCCTTCTGAAAATCCAGGTAAACAGCATCCACTGATTTTCCTTTGCCCCTCCCCCTGCTATTTATTTCCGCCAAGAATGCCAACAGCTTTGCCAGGCAGTGGGATCTTTTCAATCCCCCAGAGTAATTTGATTTAACATATCACCTCAAAGACATCACCTCTGATGGTGTGGCATTGCCTCTGATCTCCACAAGTATTGTGGAGAACAGACTTATTCCTTCATCAGTTAGTAGTGGTAAATGCATCTAATGATGGTAACAACTCAGTGTACTCTGTCTTCGAAATCCTTTGAAACATAGAAACATAGAAAATAGGTGCAGGAGGAGGCCATTCGGCCCTTCGAACCAGCACCGCCATTCATTGTGATCATGGCTGATCATCCACAATCAGTAATCCGTGCCTGCCTTTCACCCCATATCCCTTGATTCCACTAGCCCCTAGAGCACTATCTAACTCTCTTTTAAATTCATCCAGTGAATTGGCCTCCACTGCCTTCTGTGGCAGAGAATTCCACAAATTCACAACTCTCTGGGTGAAAAAGTTTCTTCTCACCTCAGTTTTCTGCAGTCTTTATATTTTAAATCTGAAGTCTTCTGGCCAATATCATTAGAGACCCACACCACCTCGGCCATGCTCATATTTCACTCCAGCCATCGGGAAGTAGGTACAGGAGCCTGGAAACCGTGACCATCATGTTCAAGAAAGGCTTCTTCCCAACAACCATCAGGCTCTTGAACACTACACAACGCTAACCTCAGCAGCTATAAACCCCTATGGACAGGGTAGGAAGGAACTGCAGATGCTGCTTTAAACTGAAGATGGACACAAAAAGCTGGAGTAACTCAGCGGGTCAGACAGCATCTCTGGTGAAAAGGAATAGGTGACGTTTCGGGTCAAGACCCGTCTTCAGACTGAGAGATGAGAGATATAGACGAAGGTAGACACAAAATGAAGAAGGGTCTCAACCCGAAACGTCACCCATTCCTTCTCGCCAGAGATGTTGCCTGTCCCGCTGAGTTATTCCAGCATTTTGTGTCTACCTTCGATTTAAACCAGCATCTGCAGTTGTTTCCTACGAGAGATATAGACAGTTATATAGAGAGATATACAAACATAGTTGGAGTTTTGAAAAGCAGGAGGAATCACAGAGGGGGAGCAATGAGAGAGGATGTTGCAGAACCCTTGTCGGAGAGAGGAGTAGAACCTCTTCAAAATAGACATACCTTGATGGACTGCTTTTGGTTGCACTAAGGGCTGCATTTTTGGAACTAGCATTACCCTCAATCATTTTGTTGACTTTTTGAAAATTGTTAAATATTATCTGTGTATATTGTGGCCCGTTAAGAATTTAATTGTTCCATTGTTACTGCAAGTAACAATCAATGACTCTTGACTCTTCTTTTGGATATAGGTATAAACACTAAATAAATTGGTCAATCACTGATACCAGGTGGAGTGCAGGTGGTGTGGCAGATGCTACTGCTTTTGAAGTATTAAACCCTTACTGTTCATTGCATAGCACCATCCTGATCGCTTAAAAATTTAAAACTTGCATGCGTTCTTAGTTTTGGGGTTACACAGTCCGTGAGGATCCAATGGCTGTACAAATCCAGGACAAGACACTGCTGGACTCAATAATGACAATAGACAATGGACAATAGATAATAGGTGCAGGAGTAGGCCATTCGGCCCTTCGAGCCAGCACCGCCATTCGATGTGATCATGGCTGATCATTCTCAATCAGTACCCCGTTCCTGCCTTCTCCCCATACCCCCTGACTTCGCTATCCTTAAGAGCTCTATCTAGCTCTCTCTTGAATGCATTCAGAGAATTGGCCTCCACTGCCTTCTGAGGCAGAGAATTCCACAGATTCACAACTCTCTGACTGAAAAAGCATTTTCCTCATCTCAGTTCTAAATGGCCTACCACTTATTCTTAAACTGTGGCCCCTGGTTCTGGACTCCCCCAAAATTGGGAACATGTTTCCTGCCTTTAACGTGTCCAACCCCTTAATAATCTTATACGTTTCGATAAGATCTCCTCTCATCCTTCTAAATTCCAGTGTATACAAGCCTAGTCGCTCCAGTCTTTCAACATATGACAGTCCCGCCATTCCGGGAATAAACCTAGTAAACCTACGCTGCACGCCCTCAATAGCAAGAATATCCTTCCTCAAATTTGGAGACCAAAACTGCACACAGTACTCCAGGTGTGGTCTCACTAGGGCCCTGTACAACTGCAGTAGGACCTCTTTGCTCCTATACTCAACTCCTCTTGTTATGAAGGCCAACATTCCATTGGCTTTCTTCACTGCCTGCTGTACTTGCATGCTCCCATGAGTGCAATCCATGGCTGGGCAACCTCTAGGCAGGCAACCAGCATCTGCAGTTCCCTCCTACACATCTGGTCTGCTCCACTGCGAAATCTCCTCAAGGTCTGACCACCTTGTAACGCAGACTCGCAGACCTACCTTGGGGAAGGGTCTCGTCCCGAAACGTCACCCATTCCTTCTATCCAGAGCTGCTGCCTGTCCCGCTGTGCTGCCCCAGCGTTTCGTGTCTAACTTCCGTTTGATAGAAGCTGTGATCTAACACGCTCGTCCATCAGTCAGGTAGCAGTTTCTTACTTACAGGCTATCCCGCATTCTCTCACCTTCACTGGCGTTTAAGCAGCTGACAGCGGTACGGAGTGGTGTCCTAAATCCGTAGTCAAATCAGCGTGTGCTGACGGCTCATGCTAAAAACATTCACGACAAGTCACAAACAGTCGCAGGTGGGAATTGCTGTGGTACTTGGCATGCTGATTATTGCCAGCCATTAAAAGGAATCTTGACATTTCCCTTGCTGCGAGATAACAATGCAAATCCGAACGGCTCACGAGAAAGTAGATGCTTCGTCGTTCTATTCCCAGGGCAGACCATCGTGTGACTGCGTCGACCCTCAGGACCAAGTCAGTAAGTTACCTGAAGCATTCCCGTGCTGCCGTAACCTTTCCCAGATCACCCAGAGTTACGAAGAGAGATTTGCACTGAATTGCTGGTGACAGTCACACGTTACACAGTGGTGCACCGGGTAGAGCTGTTGCCTCACAGCGCCAGAGACCCGGGATCGATCCCGATCTCGGGTGCTGTCTGTGTGTAGTTTGCACCTTTTCCCTGTGACTGCTTGGGTTTCCTCCCACGTCCCAGAGACGTGCAGGTTTGTAGGTTAATTGGCCTCTGGGGGTGTTTGGTGTTTGGAGTCACTGTGATGGACGTTTGTGTTGGGGTCATGTGTCTTGTGTTCTTTTTTTTTGTGTGACTGCTAATTTAATTTCGTTCGGTACCTTGGTACCGAATGACAAATAAAGCTCTGTATGTATTCTGTAAATTGCCCCTAGTTTACAGGGGATGGGATAACACAGAAGTAGTGTGAATGGGTGATCAATGGTTGACGTGGACTCTGGGGGCCGAAGGGCCTGTTTCCTTGCTCTATCTCTAAACTAAGCAGTTAGAATCAGTTAGCGTCAGTTACGTGTTTTATGGAAATAATTTGGAAGCTGACTGTGCAATAAATAGATTGTACTCAAGTATTTAAGTATTTCATGTCCTTTTTTAAATTGCTTACTTTATCTTGGATCATCCTTATTGATGACGTCAGGTAATATATTGGACGCCTAGTCTGTTGACTGAGACATTGTTACGGCATGATCATGCAAGAGGATATATTTGCCTGCTGGAAGATATGACACACTCTAACTGCTAATACTATCTGAAGACAATCAAAAGCAAAATCCTGACATGTAAGGCTTTGCTCTCATTATCTTGACAGTATTAACAAAATGCCTGGCTTGCCGGCAGCTTGCTCATCATTTACGGGACTTAAGTAAAAGCTGTTAGCTCTGTCTGGCTGAAATCAGTTCTCTCATTTGAAACCTCGGCAATAAACTGAGTGCAAAGCCAGCAGCATGATCAAGGACGAGTCGCACCCCAGCCATTCCCTCTTCTCCCCTCTCCCATCGGGCAAAACGCAGAGAAGTGTGAAAACGCACACCTCCAGATTCAGGGACAGTTTCTTCCCAGCTGTTGAACCAGACAACTGAACCATCCTACCGCAACTAGAGAGCAATCCTGATCTACTATCTACATCCTTGGAGACCTTTGGACTATCTTTGATCGGACTTTACTGGACTTTATACAATACAATACAATATCTTTATTGTCATTGTACAAGTACAACCAGATTAAGAATGCCTCTTCCATATCGATGCTATAAAATAAATAAATAAATCACGGCAGAAACAAAAACAACAAAGGGGGGGGGGGGGGGGGGGAAGGAAACAAGGTAAAGTGCAAAAAAGGTTCATGCAGGGGTCAGTTGTGCCAGATGACCCTGGGGGCAGAGACAGATCATGGGGGGCTCTCAGCAGGTCCGATTCAGAGCAGCTATAGCTCTAGGGATGAAGCCGTTTCTTAGTCTGGAGGTGCGGGCGTAGAAGGCCTTGTAATGTCTGCCGGATGGAAGTAGTTCAAACAGACGGTGGCATGGATGTGTGGAGTCCTTGTAGATGCTGGTGGCTTTCCTGAGGCAGCGTGCCTTGTAGATGTCCTCCAGGGCTGGTAGCTGTATCCCAATGATCCTCTGCGCTCTGCAGACGACCCGCTGAAGAGCTCTCCTATCCGCTGCCGTGCAGCTGAGATACCACACATAGATGCCGTATGTCAGTATGCTCTCTGTGGTGCAGCGGTAGAAGGTCATCAGTAACTGTTGGGGCAGACCGACCTTGGAGGTGCGAAGAGCCAGAGAGATGGCGTCCTCTGTGGATCTATTTGCTCTGTATGCAAACTAATGTGGGTCTAGTGAGGCAGGGATGGTGGCTTTGATGTGGGAGAGGACCAACCTTTCAAAGCACTTCATAACTACCGGTGTGAGGGCAACCGGGGGTAGGTCGTTCAGATTGCTGATGTTTGCTTTTTTCGGCACCGGTACTATGGTGGCTGACTTCAGGCACTTCTGGACCGTTGCCAGAGATAGAGACAGATTGAAGATCTTTGTGAATACCTCAGCAAGCTGGTCAGCACAGTCCTTAAGTACCCGTCCTGGGACTCCGTCCGGGCCTGCAGCCTTGCGTGGATAGGTCCTCTGCAGCGCGCGCTGTACATCATGTACGCTCAGTGTGAGAACCTGTTCATCCTCCGAGGCTGGAATTTATCTTGCACTAAACGTTATTCGTGTTACTCCCTTCATCGTGTATCTGTACACTGTGGATAACTCGAGTGTAATCATGGGTTGACTTTCCGCTGACTTTCCGGTGAGCAGCTTTTCACTGTACCTCGGTACACGTGACAACAAACTAAAGCAAACTCTCAACTCAAGAATGTTTCTCAGGTGCAAATTCAATATGTGGTTACTAATTTTCTAACCTGGGATGCATTATTGTCGGGAAAAGGTCTTTATATTTACTGCGAAAACCCTTGCAAATTTGTTTATATTTTTCCATATTTGACAGCTCAAAGGTTATAATGCTTCCACTGATTTTAAGCCTTTTTTTTTTGAGCCAAAGCTTACAATGAAGAAATTCAAATTTAAACCTGAGTAGCACACAGCAAGATATCACAATCAGCATTGTACTCTTGACAAGATAATCTGCTGCACTAATGCTGAGAGAGGGATAAATACCGAGGAAGACACTCAGAACAGCTCATTTACTCTTTGAAATACTGACGCTGGATCTTACACATCCACCTAAGACAGCAAATACAGCCTGAGCTTAAGGTCTCATCCATTTAGGCTCCACATCCAACTGTGAGCACTCCCTCAGTGTCGTGTCACCCTCGATCCTGAGGCTCGGGTCTCTGAAGTGGGACTTGAACCCCTGAGGTTAAGGACTTTGATTCACTACTGGCTGAGCCACAGCTGACATCTGAAAGACTTAATTTGTGAAGTTAAAAACAGGATCGTCCAATGTTTAAAATAACCCAGCAGAGTTTTGCAAAATAAAAGCAATCAGTGCTCCGGTTTCCTCCCACACTCCAAAGAGGAGCAGGTTTGTCCATTAATCGGCTTCTGTCCATTGTTCCTGGTGTATAGGATAGAACTAGTGCATGGGCAATCGTTGGTCGGTTGGCCAAAGCGCCTGTTTTCTTCTTTAAAGCTAAAACTAAAGTGAGGTTTTAGACATAGAAACATGGAAAATAGGTTCAAGAGTAGGCCATTCGGCCCTTTGAACCAGCACCACCATTCAATGGCTGATTATCCAAAATCAGTACTCCGTTCCTGCTTTTTCCCAATATCCCTTGATTCCTTTAGCCCTAAGAGCTAAATCTAACTCTCTTTTGAAAACATCCAGTGAATTAGCCTCTACTGCCTTTGGTGGCAGAAAATTCCACAGATTTACAACCCTCTGGGTGAAAACGTTTTTCCTCATCTCAGTCCTAAATGGCCTACCCCTTATTCTTAAACTGTGACCCCTGGTTCTGGACTCCCCCAACATGCGGAACATTTTTCCTACATCTAGCCCATCCAATCCCTTAAGAGTTTTATATGTTTCTATAAGATCCCCTCTCATCCATCTAAATTCCAGTGAAATTATATAAATTACGGTTCAATTATTTTGGTCCTCGGTGTGATAACGTCTGCAGTAATGTGTATATTATTGGTCTCCTAATTTACGGAAAGATGGCCATGTTTTGAAAGTATTTCAAAGAAGATATGCTAGATTAATGGATGGATGTGGTGTTATATGGACAAGTGAGGTTTATACCTGGTGGTGTTTAGACGGGATGAGAGGATACTTAAGTGAAACACATATGATTCCCAGAGCTCTTGACAGTGTGAATGTGGAGATCCTTTCTCCCTTGTGTGAGAATCAAGAACCAGTTACTTTTTGATATGGGTTTGCCCTCTTAATATAGAGATGAGTTTTTTTTTCCATTGGCTGGTTGTGAATCTTTGAAACCGTCTTCCTCAAAGGCCAGTCAAAGTTGAGTTCTTGAGTATAGTCACCATCACTATTGTATTTCAACGTGTGAGGGTCAACGTTTTGTTCTTGCTCATTTTACCACTTTAACAAACTTACTCTGCACAGGCTATGAATTAGGTCATAACTTTGGAAACCAACCATAGGATCCAGAGTGCTTCACTGCAAAACTCCATTGGACCTGAGATGTGCTTAAGGGCAACATTTCTGGAGTATTTAAGGAATGCTATTTTTCCTGCTGTGCTGTTACTAAGGATTGATTCATTACTGTAAGACACGAGGGGGGGGGGGGGGGGGATGTGCTGGAGCAAGGGAGACAGTGGGTGAGGCAGAAGATTTAGTTTAGTTTAGAGATACAGCGCAGAAACAGGCCGACCGAGTCCGCACCGACCAGCGATCCCCGCACATTAACACCATCCTACATGCACCAGGGACAATTTACATTTATAACAAGCCAATTAACCTACAAACCTGTAGGTCTTTGGAGTGTTGGAGGAAACTGAAGATGTTAGAGAAAACTCACGCGGTCAGGGGGAGAATGTACAAACTCCGTACAGACAGCGGACGTAGTCGGGATCGAACCCTCGTCTCTGACGCTGAAAGTGCTGTAAGGCAGCAACTCTACCGCTGCTCCACCGCGCCGCCCCAGATAGTTCAATTATTGTATTTCTATTATTGCCAGAAATGTCATCCCTTTGCATCTAATTCTTTCATCTCGGCTGTTCATGTACATTTGGATTCCAGATTTTCACATTTGGGAAGAATGATTTTGTGGTGACAGTCGTAATTGGTGAAAATTGTGCCACTAAATTTGAGAATGGACCATTTTATGCCTTCCTCTACATAAACAGGATACAGTCTCTTCCTTGACAGTTTACCATTGCCGATAAAGTAATTGAATAAATTGAAAGAAAATTCTATATATTTCATTTTAAACACAGAGCCTTTTCTTAGATTTGAACAGGCATCAGGTTAAAAGTGTGCAAATGATGTTTCATTGACAAAACTAAGCCTCTGTGTCAGGTGTGAATCCAAAGCTGAACCATACAGTAACTAATGAATGTCAGGGAATGATGCTGACTTTTACAGTCATGCAGCCTTTGGCTTTTCCACTGCCAATACACAGTTGGAACATTTATTTTTGTGTGACGACATTGAAAAAAAAATATTGGCCTGGAAATGTCATTCCCTTTTTTCCTCCAGCTCGCTTTTTTTCCCGGAGGTTTTCTGACCTACCCAACGAATCCCCATGTATTTGTTCAGATATTAAAGGAGGGTTGTACAACATGGGGACAGCTGTCTATTCAGTTCATCGAATCTTTTCCACCATATAATTAGCCTGTCTGATTCATATCTTAATTCTATCCTTCTTAGTTTCTAAACCTTAAGCATATTTTTTCCACTGAAATTTATTAACGTCAATTTTATCAAACCAATGCATTTACAGTTTCCTAATCTGCTTCCTACAGGGGATTATGCAAAAGGTCTTGCCGATATCTTTCATTCTCTCATTATTTTCTCTATTACCGTTTCTTCAGCCTACGTTATGTCAACTAAGAGCCCCTTCAAATGTTTGTGGGATGTGGGTTTCGCTGGTAAAGGCCAATATTCATCACCCACTATTTGAGAAGGTAGTACTGAGAAACTGTATTGAACTTAGTGACGGGATCATATCATATCATATATATACAGCCGGAAACAGGCCTTTTCGGCCCACCAAGTCCGTGCCGCCCAGCGATCCCCGTACCTTAACACTATCCTACACCCGCTAGGGACAATTTTTACATTTACCCAGCCAATTAACCTACATACCTGTACGTCTTTGGAGTGTGGGAGGAAACCGAAGATCTCGGAGAAAACCCACGCAGGTCACGGGGAGAACGTACAAACTCCGTACAGACGGCGCCCGTAGTCAAGATTGAACCTGAGTCTCCGGCGCTGCATTCGCTGTAAAGCAGCAACTCTACCGCTGCGCTACCGTGCCGCCCTTTAGTGGTGCAGCGGGTAGAGCTGCTGCCCTACAGCTCCAGAGACTTGGGCTCAATCCTGACTACGTGTGAAGATTGTATGTTCTCCCTGTGACAGCGTGGGTTATTTTTCAGTTTCTTCCCACACTCTAAAGACATATAGGATTGTAGGTTGATTGGCTTTGGTAAAATTGTAAATTGTACCTAGTGTGTAGGACGGTGCTAGTGTACGGGGTGATCGCTGGTTGGCGCAGACTCGGTGGGCTGAAGGGCCTGTTTCCGGGCTGTACCTCGAAAGTCTAACGTTCTGTCGACCTGGTGAATTGTTCTAATGGAGATGTTCAGGTGGAGAAATCTACGGCTTGTGTCCTTGTGAAGACTGATCCAAGGCATCCACGCTGTCACTTTAGAATTTCCATTCGAATGTCACCAAGGGACCATTTTCCTGCAGCTTTTATGTGGTATCACATGGGCAGGGCAGGCCTTACGAAGTCCTCGTTGAGGATTTCTGTATTGAAATAAAATTCATTACACAATAGAGATAATCAGACCAAATCAGACCATTTCCTAATCTGCTTCCTACTGGGGATGAAAAACGTCAGGCCTTGGCGATATCTTTTATTCTCTGAGGATGAGTCAAAGGTTCTGGTTCTGGTTGATTACTGGTGGTGAATCTGTGGAATTATTTGCCACACTAGGCTGTGGAGGCCAAGTCAATGGATATTTTTAAGGCGGAGATTGACAGTTTCTTGGTTAGTACAGGTGTCAGGGGTTATAGGGAGAAGGCAGGAAAATGGGGGTTGAGAGGGAAAGATAGATCGTACATGACTGAATGGCGGCATAGACTCGATGGGCCGAATGGCCTCATTCTGCTCCTATTACATGAACTTATGAGCACTCAATGTTTTCTCCATTATCGTTTCTTCAGTCTTTGTTAAATCTGTTGAGAGCTCTTTCACATGTTCACAGGATGTGAGGTTCACTGTTCAGGCCAATATGTATCAACCATCACTTGGCAGGTTGATGCATATTGAGAAACCTTGTTGAAATTTTGCAGTGCTTCTGATGAACTTAAATCATGCGATGAGATCATACCTGTACCAAATTGTGTACTGGATTTAAATGTCTGAAGAGCTGCCTTTACTTCCCAGCGGCATGAATATTGATTTTGCTAACTTCAAGTGACCCTTGCATTCCCTTTCTCTCCATCCCTTCCCCACCCCTGGACCTCTTGCTAATTTCACCATTTGTATTCCTTTGTTATCGCCTCGACCCCAGCCAACAATGGAACATTGTGGCCTCTATCTTTCCTGAGTCACCGATGCATGCTCTGCTTTGATCTGTGCCTACCAGTGACCCCCCCCCCCTCCCTGACTCTCAGTCTGATGAAGGGTCTCGGCCCGAAACGTTACTCCAGTTTTTAGTGCCTATTATCTGCCTGTACTCCTCTTGTAGTGGCTACATGGACCCCAACCACAGTCAACATTTGCGCTATGGGGTGTCACTTCACATGGCCTGACAGAAGCCAAAGAGGGTTTCATCCAGGCACATTGTCACACAAGTTCACAAGTTATAGGAGTAGAATTAGGCCATTCGGCCCATCGAGTCTACTCCACCATTCAATCAAGGTTGATCTCTCCCGCCTAGTCCCATTTTCCTGCCTTCTCGCCATAACCATTGACACCCGTTCAAATCAAGATTCTGTCTATCTCTGCCTTAAAAATATCCACTGACAGCCTCCACAACCCTCTGTGGCAATGAGTTCCACAGATTAACTGCCCTCTTCACCTCCTTTCTAAAAGAGCGCCCTTTAATTCTGAGGCTATGACCTCTGCTCCTAGACTCTCCCACCAGTGGAAATGTCCTTTTCACACCCACTCTATCTATGCCTTTCATTATTCTGTAATTTCTCAACAGAAACATTCTGTATTTGTCAACAGTACATTAACAGGTTTGGAGAAATCTGGAGAAACCTTTATATGAGGATCACACCAAAGCAAGAGTCAGACGAAGAAAGTCTCCTCACTTTCCAATCCAACATCATGTAAAGTGTACAACTTCAAGACAGCGATCAATGGATTTTTTTGATATTCAGAGAATAAGGGATGTGGGTAGTGTCGGAAAGTGAAACTGAGCTAAAAATCAGCCCAAGATCTTATTAAATGGTGGAGCAGGGTCAAAACGTTGAATGGCCTATTCCTACGACTATTACTTTTGTTCTATTGTTCTTGTCTCTTGTGGTCTGATTTTACATGTGACAAGAATGGATAAAATTAGACAAATGTTCCAGAAATGTTGATATAAATCTTTGTTTATAAATCTTTCTCTTTTCCCTGTTCATTGTTTTGACCCAGCTGTCTGGTACGAACAGGCTTATCATGTCTCTTGTGTAGCTTGCCTGGAAAAGTTCCTTAAGGATCAGTAAACCTGCCATTCTGCCGTTTTGCCTTAGCGTCATGAAGTCTTTGGGGGAACGTGCTTACATCAGTTAATGGTGAAGTAAACTGACATTTTCAGTATAACTTAGCCAGCTGTATGTTTATAATAATGTAGAGTGATAGCCGGGTTAGATCTCATTGACTCAGCAAACCAGGTGTATTGGATCAGATTAATCCATGCTTGAAACGTTTTCTGAAGAACGTTTTCTGAAGAAATATAGCATGCATTTAAAAGCTTGCCCGCATTAGACTTTAGCGAAACAGCGTGGTAACAGGCCCTTCGGCCCACGCCGACCAGCGATCACCCCATACACTATCTTACACACTAACGACAATTTGTAATTTTACTGAAGCCAATTAATCTACAGACCTGTACGTCTTTGTGGTGTGGGAGGAAACCGGAGCACCTGGAGAAATCCCACGCGGTCACAGGGAGAACGTACAAACTGCATACAGATAGCACCCGTAGTCAGGTTCGAACCCAGGTCTCTGATGCTGTAAGGCAGCAACTCTGCCGCTGCAACACCAGGCTGCCCACAGCTCTTGCTTCATCTCTCCCACTCACTTCTTTCCATCAACAATTTTCCCTCTACTGAGAATGATCAGCCATGAAGGGCGGCA